>NW_028136283.1:600000-828615 GCF_964662115.1 Mustela nivalis | reverse complement strand
ATCAGGGAGTTTCAGACTGTGCACTTATGTCCAGAGTAACCTCCAATATTGGGGTGGCCACAGGGGCCTTGAATGTTTCAACCAACTCTGGAGGGTTTGGTTAACTGACATGCACAATTTCCATGGGGATGGCAAGCACAGTCCTGTGGTGTGGCTCCAGAGACTCCACCCTGGAGGGCATGTGAGCCATGGTTCTGGGAGGGAAGTCTGCAAACACAAACTTGGGTTAGGTTTAGTGGCTAGGTTATCGCAGGGCAATGTGTAGACCTGGAAGGCTACTCGTCAGGAACAGTAACTGGAATGACCCAAAGGCGGAAGCACAGGCTTTTATATCTGGATTGTGTGTCTAGGGTGACGTCAGAATGTAGCTGTGGCCTCATGGGTCCATGGGAGATTTTTCCTCTAAGGATACAGGCGGCTCCCAATATTTTGATGACTTTTTGGTATGGGAAGACTGCTATTTTCGATCTTAGGTGTGCCCCAAAACAGAGATTCCAGAGATGGGCTCTGGGTCTAGGCGCCTGGAAAATCCCACCAAGGGTTGGGATTTGGGCTTATGGGCAGACCAGGCCTGCAATGCAGGATCTTGGTGGTGCAACTGAGAGGGCTTGTTTGGAAACATGCTCAGGCTGAGCATTACAATGCCTGTTTGTGCCCATGGTGGCCCTCAGGAGTGGGCGTGGTCCCATTGTCCATTTTCTGGCTCCCACACTGAGGGATGGACACACATTCCAATGGCCAGGTTTCCAGCCATGGGGAAGGAGGAAATATCTATTGTGCTTCATGTTCCCCCATAGGCAGGAATTACAGCAAAGGTCTGGGGACAGATGCCTGAATACCAAGGATGCATAGAGATGACAGATTTGGGCCATGGCCGTTCTCACATGCTGGATATGGGCCCCGCTCTCTGGGTGGCTGACACGAGGTCTGGGCTCAGGCTGTGTCAGACACAGCACTAGTGGCCAGAGAAGTCTATATATTGGGGTTCTCTCCAGGGCCGAGTAAATTGATCCTCATGTAGGGTTTCTGGCGAGACTCACGAAGCGCTTCTTTCTGTGGGGCAGGCAGAATGCTGCCTTATGGATCCAGAATTCCCTATCAAGAGGGTTTGGGGACAAATAGGGTGAGAATGCAATTGTAAACACCAGCTATGCTTAAATTGAGTGCCAAGCGGAAGTCAGTTTCAATGTGCAGCAGCTTATACGAGATATCCAGCACCTGAGTAAGGGCAGATGTCAGATATTTGCTCACACTTGAGTTTGTGTCTAGGATGACGACTAATGGAGGGGTGGCTTCAGGAGGCAATGGAGGATTACCCACGCTTAAGATTGTGAGATGCTCCAAACAACAAGGTTTCCTTCTAATGGACAGGAGGAGTCTGTTTTTTTTTCCTCCAGGGTCCCTCAAGTGGAAGTTTGCGTAGCAGAGCCCTCCCGCATGGATGACTGGAAAGCACACGTCCAATGACCATTGCAGCTGAGGAACATGACAGGTTCGTTTTGGTGGTTCTGGTGCCAAGTACCAAGGCCTTGAGTTGACTTGGAATCTCTTACAGATGTGTCCCAAAACTGGTTTGTTACAAGGGAGGTCTTAGAATGTATTGGTGGCTATGGGCCACGTTGAGGGTTTGGCACAGGTCGATGTGCACAGTTTCCATCTTGGGAGAGGAGATGTTCTGTTTTGTTGCTCAGGGTACATATGTTGTATCCTGACTTGGTATTCAAGAACAGGCCTCTGAGGATTGATGCTGGCAACCTAATCTAGAGATCCAATGATGTCCTTGGTGCCCATCAGGTTCAATTTTCTTACTAAGGACCATTGATATGGTTGTCTGACTGGATGTAGGTGATCAGGGTGTTTCAGACTGTGCATTTGCATCCAGAGCCACTTCCACTATTGGGGTGGGCTCAGGGGCCTTGCAGGTTTCTCCTAACTTGGAGGTTTTGGGGAACTGTGATGGGCACAGTTTCCTTGAGGATGACAGGCCCAGTCCTGTGGTAAGGCTTCAGAGACCACCTCCTTGAGGATATGAGAGCCATGGTTTTGGGAGGGAAGTCTGCAAACACAAATTTGGGTCAGGGATAGTGGCAAGGTGATCGCAGGTCCAATGCATAGACCTAGAATTCATCACGTCAGGAACTGTAATTAGGGTGACTGAAAGCTGGTAGCACAGGCTTTTCTATCTGGATTGTGTGTCCAGGATGGGCTCTGAATGTAGACGTGGTCTCATGGTTCAATGGGAGACTTTTCCTCTCTAAGGATCCTGGTGGATCTCCATAGATTGGTGGTTTTTCAGAGAAGAAAAGAGTGCTCTTTTCCATCTTAGGGGTGCTCCAAAACAGGGAAGAATGCTGTTTTCCAACTTAGGCTTATGCCAAAACAGGGATTCCAGAGACGGGCTCTGGGTCTGGGTGCCCGGATATCCCACCAAGTGTTAGGATTTGGGCCTAGGGGCATTCCAGGCCTGCAATGCAGGATCCTAATGGTGTAACATAGAGGGCTTGTTTGAAAGCATGCTCAGGCTGAGGGTCATCATGCCTTTTTGTGCCCAGGGGGGCCCTCATGAGAGGGCGTAGTCTCATTGGCCATATAGCTGGATCCCACTTTGAGGGTTGGACACCCATTGCAACAGCCAGGCTTCCTGCAATGGAAAGAGGAGTTCTCTATTGTGCTTCAGGTTCCCCCATTGGCAGGGTTACAGGAAAGGTCTGTGGAAAGTTGCCTTTATACCAAGGATGTGTACAGATGACAGGCTAAGAATTCCCAGGTAACAAAACAGCATTGTTACCCATATTCATGACATTCCATGTAGAAATAAGCCCTTAGTACTTCGCCCCAGAGCCACCAGAATGAACTTGCCATGTTCCTAAGCTGCAATGGTCAGTGGAGGTGTGGTTTCCAGGCAACCATACGGGGGTGCTCTGCTACACAAACTTTGCAATTGGCTGGGACCCTTGAGACAAAAAAACAGAATGTCCCTGTCCGGTAGAAGGAAACCTTCTGTTTGGAGCATCTCACAAGCCCCAGCGTGGGAAATCCTCCATTTCCTCTTGAAGCCACCACTCCATTTGTCAGTCATCATAGACACAAACTCCAGCATGAGCAAACATCTGACATCCGCCCTTACTCAGTTGCTGGATTTCAATTCGATCGCTGCACACTGGAACTGCCTTTAGTTTGACTGAATTAAGCCATAGCTTGGGTTTACAATTCCATCCTCAGCCTACTGGTCCACAAGCCCTATTGTGAGGGAATTCTGGAGCTACAACACAATATTCTGCCTTCCCCATAGAAAGAAAAAGGGCCTGGAGAGTCTGCCCAGAAACTCCATATGATGGTCAATCTTCTCGGTGCTAGACGGAACCCTGATTCATAGGCTGCCCTGGGCACTAGTGCTGTGTCTGACATAGCCGGAGCCAGGACCTAGTGTCAGCCACTGAGAGATCAGGGCCCATATACAGCATGTGAGACCAGCTATGGCCCAAGTCTGTCTTCTCTTCTATTCTTGGTATTCAGGCATCTGTACCCACACCTTTGCTGAAATCCTTGCCATTGGGGAAACCTGTAGCACAATAGAGAACTCCTCCTTCCCCATGGAAGGTATTCTGACAGTTGGGATAGTTGCTCAACCCTCAAAGTGGAAGGCAGCTCCATGGCCAAGGAGACCATGTGCACTCATGATGGCTTACCCGGGCACAAGCAGGCATTGTGACCTCAGCCTGAGCATGCTTTCAACCAAACGCTCTCAATTGCATCTCTGGGACCCCGAATTGCAGGCCTAGTACACACCTAGGCCCAAATCCTAACCCTGGTGGGATTTTACAGGGGCCCAGACACAGAGCCCATCTCTGGAATCCCTATTTTGGGGGACCCTTAAGATGGAAAACAGCACTCTTCCCTTCCCCGAGATAGTCACCAAACTCTTGGTAGCCACCAGGATCCTTGAGTGGAAAAATCTGCCATAGACCCATGAGAACACACCTGCATTCCGAGGCCATCCTGGACATACAATCCAGATACATATCATGTGCTATCACCTTTGAGTCATCGGATTTACAGTTCCTGACGAGCTGCCTTCCAGGTCTATGCATTGGGCCTGCAATCACCTTGCCATTAACCTAAACTGAGTTTGTGTTTGCAGACTTCCTTCCTAAAACCATGGCTCACATGACCTCCAGGTTCTGGCATCTGAAGCCACACCACAAGACTGTGCATGAGATCCTCAAGGAAACTGTGCCCATCACTTTTGCCCGATACCTTTAGATTAGGAGAAACCTGCAAGGCCCCTGAGCGCAGCCAAATAATGGAGGCCGCTCTGGGCACAAATGCACAGTCTGAGACACCCTGATCCCCTCCATACAGGCAGACACCCAAGTCAATGCTCCTGAGTCAGAAGATTGAACCTGACATGCCCCGAGGACTTCATTGGCACACTAGATTAGGTTTACAGGTATCTGTCATCAGAGGCCTGCTCTGGAATATCAACTTATGATAAAATATATAGTCCCTGAGCCACAGAACAGAATATGTCCTCCCCAAAAAGGAAGCCATGCTCCTGGAATTGTGTCATACCCTTAGGGTATTTGGATCCTGAATGGCCCCTTAGCAACCAGCACATTCTCTGATATTCCTGGTAACAAACCATCATTGTGCCCCATCTTCATCAGACTCCATGTCAACTCAAGGTCTCGATATATTGCCCCAGAGCCACCAGAATGCACCTGCCATGTTCCTCAGGTGCAATGGTCAATAGAGGGGTGATTTCCAGGCATCCCTGTGGGGTTCTCTGCTACAAAACTTTCCACATGGAGAAACCAGAGAAAACAAACCAGACTTCTCCTGTCCGGTAGAAAGAAACTTTGCTATTTGGAGCATCTCACAAGCCCCAGCATGGGAAATCCTCCATGGCCTCTTGACGCCACCCTTCCATTTGTGGGTAATCACAGACACAAACTCAACTGTGAGCAAACATCTGACATCCACCCTTACTCAGGTGCTGGATATTCGAAACGGCAGCTGCACACTGGAACTGCCTTTTGCTTTTCACTGAACTTAACCATAGCTTTGTATTACTATTCTATCCTCACCACACTGGTCCACAATATCTCTTGATAGGGAATTCTGGAGCCACAACGCAGTATTCTGCCTTCCACATAGAAAGAAGAAGGACCTGTTGAGTCTGCCCAGAAACCTCACATGAGGATCAATCTACTCAGACCACGAGGCAACCCTGATTAATAGATTTCCCTGACCACTAGTGCTGTGTCTGACAGAGTCTAAGCCCCGACCTCGTGTCAGCCACCCAGAGTTGAGGGCCCATATTTAGCATGAGAGATCGGCCATGGCCCTGGGCCATCATCTGTACCCATCCTTGGTATCCAATCATCTGTCCCCCAAACTTTGCTGGAATTCCTGCCAATGGCGAACCTGAAACACAATAGAGAACACCTCCTTCCCCATGGCAGGAATATTGGTTGTCCAACCCTCAGCGTGGGAGCCAGCTGCATGGCCAAGGAGACCATGCCCACTCCTGAGGGCCGACATGGGCACAGGCAGGCATGGTGATCCTCAGCCTGAGCATGTTTTCAAACAAACACTCTCAGTTGCTCCTCCAGTACCAGCATTGCAGGCCTGGTATGCCCCTAGGCCCAAATCCTAACCCTTGGTGGGATTTTCCAGGTGCCCAGACCCAGAGTCCGTCTCAGAATCCCTGTTTGGGGCACCCTTAAGATGGAAAACAGCACTCTTCCCTTCCCTGAGAAAGGCACCAAACTATTGGGAGCCGCCAGGATCCTTAGAGAGAAAAAATCTCCCATGGACCCATGAAAACTAACCTGCATTCCTAGGCCATCCTGTCCACACAATCCAGAGAGAAAAGTCTTTGCTACCGCCTTCGAGTCATCCTATTTACATTTCCTGACGAGCTGCCCTCCATGTCTATGCATTGGGCCTGTGATCATCTCGACACTAACCCTAACCCCAGTTTGTGTTTGCCGACTTCTCTCCCAAAACCATGGCTTACATGCCCACCAGGATGTGGTCCCTCAAGCCACATCACAGGAAAGTTCCTGCCTTCCCCAAGAAAACTGTGCCCATCAGGTTGTCCAAACCCTCCAGATTAGGAGAAACCTGCCAGGCCCCTGAACCCACCCCAATATTGGAGGTTGCTCTGGATGCAAACGTGCAGTCTGAAACACCCTGAGCACCTCCATCGAGGCAGAAAGCCAAGTCAATGGTTCTGAGTCAGATGATTGAACCTGACATGCCCCTAGGACTTCACTGGAACCCTAGATTGGGTCTTCAGACATCTGTTCTCAGAGTCCTGTTCTGGAATACCAAGTTATGATACAACATGTGGTCCCTGATTCCCACAACAGAACATCTCCTGTCTCCAGAAGGAAAATGTGCTCTTGGATCTATGTCCAACTTTCAGGGTAGATGGATCCTGCATGACCCATTAGCCCCAGCACCTTCTATGATCTCCCTGGTAACAAACCAGCATTGTGACCCAACTTCCTGAGACTTGATGCCAACTCAAGGTGTTGGTACTTTGCCCAAGAGCCATGAAACGAATCTGCCATGTTCCTCAGGTACAAAGGTCAATGGACGTGTGCTTTCTAGGCATCCAAGAGGTAGTTCTCTGCTACACAAAAATTCCACATAGGGAACCCTAGAGCAAACAAATAAGACTGCTCCTGTCAGGTTGAAGGAAACCTTGGTTGTTTGGAGCATCTCACAAGCCCCAGCCTGGGAAGTCCTCCACATTCTCTTGATGCCAACCCTCCATTTGTTAGTCATCATAGACACAAATTCCAGCATGAGCAAACATCTGACATCTGCTCTTACTCAGGTGCTGGATATTCGAATCAGTCACGCACACTGGAAATACCTTTCACTTGACACTGTATTCTTGCATAGTTTGGGTTTACAATTCCATCCTCACCCTTGTGGACTGCAAGTCCTCTTGAGAGGGTATTAGGGAGACAAAACGCAACATTCTTCCTTCCCCATAGAAAGAAGAAGGGCCTGGTGAGTCTGCCCAGAAACTCCCCATGAAGATCAATCTACTTGGCCCTCGAGGGAACCCCGATTTATACTTTGCGCTGGCCACTAGCGCTGTGTCTGAGAGAGCCTGAGCCCCAACCTCGTGCCAGCCACCCAGAGTGTGGGGCCCTTATCCAGCATGTGGGACTGGCCATGGCCCAGTCATCTCTACCCATCCTTGGTATTCCGGCAACTATCCCAGATCTTTGCTGGAATCCCTACCAGTGGGGGAACCTGAAGCACAATTGAGAACTCCTCCTTCCCCATGGCAGGAAGCCTGGCTGTTGCTATGGGTGCCCAACCCTCAGAATTAGAACCAGGTGCATGGCCAATGAGACAACGCCCAATCATAAGGGCCGCCTGGGCCAAAGCAGGCATTGTGTCCCTCAACCTTAGCATGCATTCAAACAAATGCTCTCAGTTGTTTCTGCAGGGTCCCGCATCGCAGGCCTGGTATGCCCTTAGGACCAAATCCTAACACTTTGTGGGATTTTCCATGCCAACATAACCAGAGCCCGTCTCTGGAATCTCTGTTTTGAAGCACCCCTATGATGGAAAACAGCACTCTTCCCTCCCCTGAGAAAACTATTAGGAGCTGCCAGGATGCGTAGAGAGGAAAAATCTCCCAGGGCTCCATAAGACCACACCTTCATTCCTAGGCCATCCGGGACACACAATCCAGATACAAGAGACTGTGCTACCACCTTCGAATCACCTGGTTTACAGTTCCAGACGAGCTGCCCTACAGACCTACGCATTGGGCCTGTGATCACCTCGCCATTAACCCTACCCCAAGTTTGTGTTTGCAGACTTCTTTCCCAAAACCATGGCTCACATGCCCTCTATGATGGGTCTCTGTAGCCACACCACAGGAAAGATCCTGCTATCCCCAATGAAACTGTGTCCATCACAGTTGCCCAAACCCTCCAGATTAGGAGAGACCTGCAAGTCCCCTAAGCCCAGTCCAATATTGGAGGCCACTCTGGACACAAATGCACAGTGTGCAACACCCTGATCACCTCCATCCAGGAAGACACCCAAGTCAATGGTCCTGAGTCAGAAGATTGGTTCCTGAACACCACAATAGAATATCTCCTGTCCCCAGATGGAATTCGTGCTCTTCAACTTGTGTCAAGGGTCGGGGTATATGAATTATGCACAGCCCCTTAGCCCCCAGCACATTCTAAGATCTCTCTTGTAACAAACAAACAGCATTGTGATCCATCTTCATGAGATTCCATGTCACTTCAAGTCCTTGGTAATTCGCCCCAGAGCCACCAAAATGAACCTGCCATGTTCCTCACCTGATATGGTCAGTGGAGGTGTGCTTTCCAGGCATCCATGTGGGAGTGCTCTTCTACTTATTCTTTCCACATGTGGGACCCTGGAGCAAACAAACCAGACTGCCACTGACCAGTAGAAGGGAACCCTCTGTTTGGAGCATCTCAGAAGCACCAGCAGGAGAAATCCTCCATGGCCCTTGACACAACCCCTCCATTTGTCAGTCATCATAGACAAAAACTCCAGCATGAGAAAACATCTGAAATCTGACGTTATTTAGATTCTGCATTTTCATTTCCACCACTGCACACTGGAACTGCGTTTCACTTGACACTGAATTTAACAATAGCTTGGGTTTAGAATTCCATCCTCAGCCTCCTGGTCCGCAAGCCCTCTAGAGAGGGAATTTCGAGCCACAAGGCAACATTCTGCATTCCCACTAGAAAGAAATAGGGCCTGGTGAATCTTCCCAGAAACTCCACATGAGGATCAATCTACTTGGCACTCGATGGAACCTTGATTTATAGGCTGTCCTGGGCACTAGTACTACTAGTACTAGTACTAGTACTGTGTCTGACAGAGCCTGAGCCAAGACCTAGTTTCAGGCACCCAGAGATATGAGCCCATATCCAGCATGTGAGATTGGCCAGGGCCCAAGTCCATCATCTCTACCCATCCTTGGTATTCAGGCACCTGTCCCCAGACCTTTTATGTAATCCCTACCAATGGGGTAACCTAAAGCACAATAGAGAACTCCTCCTTCCCCATGGTAGGAATCCTGGCTGTTGATATGGGTGTCCAAACTTCAAAGTGGGAGCCAGCTGCATGGCCAAGGAGACAATGCCCACTCATGAGGGCTGCCCTGGGCACAAGTAGCCATTGTAACCCTCAGCTTGATGAAGCCTTCAAAAAAATGCTCTTAGTTGCACCTCCAGGATCCTGCATTGCAGGCCTGATATGCCCTTAAGCCCAAATCCTAACACATCGTGGGATGTTCCATGTGCACATACCCAGAGCCCGTCACTGGAATCCCTGTTTTGAGGCACCCCTAAGATGGAAAACAGCACTCTTCACTTCCCTGAGAAAGCCACCAAACTAATGGGATCCCCCAGGATCCTTGAGAAGAAGAATCTCCCATGGTCCCATGAGTCCACACCTGTATTCCGAGGCCAGCGTGGATATGCTATCCAGATACAAGAGACTGTGCTACTGGCTTTGAGTCACCTGATTTACAGTTCCTGACGTGCTGCCCTCCAGATCTTTGAATTGGGGCTGTGAACACCTCTCCATTAACCTTATCCAGAGTTTGTGTTTGCAGATCTCTTTCTAAAAACCATTGCTCACATGTCCTCCAGGATGGGGCCCCTAGAGTCACACCACAAGACTGTGCTTGCCATCCCTAAGGAAACTGGGCCCATCACAGTTGCCCAAACCCTCCTGATTAGGAGAAACCTGGAAGGCTCCTGAGCACATCCCAATATTGGAGGCTGCTCTGGATGCAAATGCACAGTCTGAAACACCCTGATCACCTCCATCCAGGCAGACACCCAAATCAATGGTCCTGAGTCAGATAATTGAACCTGACATGGCCCTAGGACCTCATTGGAAGAGGGATTAACTTTTCAGGCACTTGTCCTCAGAGGCCTCTTCTGGAATACCAACTTATGATACAAATTATGGCCCCTGAGCCCCAGGGTGGGAAATCCTCCATGGCCTCTTGACGCCACCTCTCCATTTGTTGGTCATCATAGACACAAACTCCAGCCTGAGCAAACATCTGACATCCGCCCATATTCAGGCGCTGATATTGGAATCAGCTGCTGCACACTGGAACTGCCTTTCGCTTTGCAATGAATTTAAGCCTAGCTTCAGACTACAATTTCATCCTCACCCTACTGGTCTGCCATATCTCTTGATAGGGAATTCTGGAGCCACAACGCAACATTCTGCCTTCTTCATAGATAGAAGGACCTGGTGAGTCTGCCCATAAACTGCACATGAAGATCAATATACTCATCCCAGGAGGGAACCCCTATTTATAGTTTGCCCTAGCCACTAGTGCTGTGTCTGACAGAGCCTGAGCCCCTACCTCGTGTCAGCAACCCAGAGGGTGGGGCCCACATTAACCATGTGAGACCGGCCCTGGCCCAGGGCTGTCATTACTACCCATCCTTGGTATTCAGGCATCTGTCCCCTAGATCTTAGCTGGAATCCCTACCAATGGGGGGACCTGAAGCACAATAGAGAATTCATCCTTCGCCATGGCAGGAATCCTGGCTTTTGGATGGGTGTCCAACCCTAGGAATGGGAACTGGCTGCATGGCTGAGTAGACATCGCTCAATCCAGATGGCCTCCGGGGCACAAGCAGGCATTGGGACCCTCAGCTTGACCATACTTTCAAACAAACGCTCTCAGTTGCACCTCCAGGATCCCGCATTGCAGGCCTGGTATGGCCCTAGGCCTAAATATTAACCCTTGGTGGGATTTTCCAAGCACTTAGACCCAGAGATCATCTCTGGAATGCCTGTTTTGGGGCGCGCCTAAGCTGGAAAACAGTACTCATCCCTTCCCGGAGAAATCCAACAAACTATTGAGAACCGCCAGGATCCTTGAGAGGAGAAATCTCCCATGGACCCTTGAGACAACACCTGCAATAAAGGCCATTCTGGAAATTAAATCCAGATACAATTACCTGTGCTACCACCTTTGAGTTACGTGATTTACAGTTCCAGACTTGCTGCCCTCCTGGTCTATGGATTGGGACTATGATCACCTTGCCACTAACCCTAACCTAAGTTTGTGTTTGCAGACTTCTCTCTCAAAATCATGGCGCACATGTCCTCCAGGATGGGGTCTCTGGAGTCACACCACAGGACAGTTCCTGCAATCCCCAAGGAAACTGCCCATCACAGTTGTCCAAAAACCCCATATAAGGAGAAACCTGCAAGGAACCTGAGCCAACCCTAGTATTGGATGCCACTCTGGACACAAATGCACAGTCTGAAACACCCTCATCACCTGCATCCAGTCAGACACCAGAGTCAATGATCCTGAGTCAGAAGATTGAATGACATTCCCCTAGGGCCTCATTCAAACCCTTTATTAGGTTTTCAGGCTTCTGTCCTCAGAGACCTGTTCTGGATTACCAATTTATGATACAACATATGGCCGCTGAGCCCCACAACAGAATATCTCCTGCCCCCAGAAGCAATCCGGGCTCTTGGGCCTGTGTCAAATCCTCAGGCTAGATGAATCCTGCATGGCCCATTAACCACCAGCACATTCTAAGATCTCCCTGGTAACAAACCAACATTTTGACCCATCTTCATGAGGTTGCATGTCCAATCCAGTCTTTATTTCTTCGCCTCAAAGCCACCAGATGCCATGTTCCTTCGCTGTCATGGTCATTGAAGGTGTGCTTTCCAGTCACCCATGTGGGAGATCTATGTTATCCGATCTTTCGACATGGGGAACCATGGAGGAAACAAATCAGACTGCCCCTGTCTGGTAGAAGGAAACCTTGCTGTTTGGAGCATCTCAAAAACACCAGATTGGGAAATCCTCCATAACCTCTTGACGCCACCCCTCCATTTTTGTGTCATCATAGACACAAACTCCAGCATGAGCAAATATCTGACATCCACCCTCACTCAAGTGCTGAATATTGGATTCAAACATTGCACACTGGAAATTCCTTTTGCTTGATACAGAATGTAACCATAGCTTAGGTTTACAATTCCATCCTCAGCCTCCTGGTCCACAAGCCCTCTTGATAGTGAATTCTAGAGCCACAAAGCAGCATTCTGCCTTCCCCTTACAAACAAGAAGGGCCTGGTGTGTCTGCCCAGAAACCATACATGAAGATCAATCTGCTCGGCACTTGAGGGAACCCCAATTTATAGGCTGCCCTGGGCACTAGTGCTGTGTCTGACAGAGCCTGAGCCAAGACCTAGTGTCAGCCACCCAGTGATCGGGGCCCATATCCACGATTTGATACTGGCCATGGCCCATGTCCATCATCTTTACCCATCCTTGGTATTCAGGCCTCTGTCCCCAGACCTTTGCTGGAATCCCCGCTAATGGGGGAACCTGAAGCACTATAGAGAACTCCTCTTTCCCCATGGCAGGATTCTGGCTGTTGGGATGGTTTTCCAACCCTCAAAGTGGGAGCCAGCTGCATGGCCAATGTGACCACGCCCACTCATGAGGGCCACCTGGGCATAAGCAAGTATTGTGACCCTCAGCCTGAGAATGATTTCAAACAAGCCCTCTCAGTTGCACCTCCAGGATCCTGCATGCAGGCCTGGTAAGCCACTAGGCCCAAATCCTAACACTTGGTGGGATTTTCCAGGGGACCAAACCCAGAGTCGGTCTCTGGAATCCATATTTTGGGGCACCCCTAACATGAAAAAAAGCACTCTCCCCTTCCTCGAAAAAGCCACCAACTATTGGGAGCCACCAGGATCCTTAGAGAGGAAAAATCTCCCATGGACCCATGAGGCCACAACTGCATTCTGAGGCCATCCTGCACACAATACAGAGAAAAAAGCCTATGATTCTGCCTTTGAGTCACCCGATTAACAGTTCCTGTAGAGCTGCCATCCATGTCTATGCATTGGGCCTGTGATAACCTTGCCACTAACCCTAACCCAAGTTTGTGTTTTCAGACTTCCCTCCCAAAACCATGGCTCACATGCCCTCCAGTTTGTGATAACTGGAGCCACACCACGGGATTGTACCTGTCTTCCCAAAGGAAACTGTGATTGTCACTATTAAACAAACACTCTAGATTAGGAGAAACCTGCAAGGCCCCTAAGCCCAGCCCAATATTGGAGGCCACTCTGGACGCAAATGCACAGTCTGACACACCATATCACCTACATCCAGGCTGATATCCAAGTCAATGGTCCTCAGACAGAAGATTGAACCTGACATGCTCCTAGGATTCACTGGAACACTAGAATAGGTTTTCAGGTATCTGTACTCAGAAGGCTGTTCTGAATATCACTGTATGATACAATATGGTCACTGAGCCACGCAAAAGAACATCTCCTGTCCTTAGAAGAAAGCTGTGCTCTGGACCTGTGTCAAACACTCTGGGTAGATGAATCCTTCAAGGCCCCCTGGCAACCAGCACATTCTGTGATCTCCCTGACAACATACCAGCATTGTGACCCATCTTCATGAGACTCCATGACAACTCCAGCCCTTGGTACTTCGGCCCAGAGCCACCAGAATGAAACTGCCATGTTCCTCTGCTGCCATGGTCAATGTAGGTGTACTTTCCAGGCATCCAGCGGGAGTGCTCTGATACCAACTTTCCACATGGGGAACCCTGGAGGAAACAAACCAGACTCCCCTGTATGGTAAAAGGAATCTTTTCTGTATGGAGTATCTCAAGCCTAAGGGTGGGTAATCCTCCATGGCCTCTTGAGGCCACCCATCCATTTGTTGGTCATCATAGACACTAACTCCAGCGTGAGCAATCAACTGACATCTGCACTTACTCAAGTGCTGGATATTTGAATCAGCTGCTACACACTGGAATTGCCTTATGCTTGGCACTGAATTTAAAAGTAGCTTGGCGGGACGCCTGGGTGGCTCAGTTGGTTAAACAGCTGCCTTCGGCTCAGGTCATGATCCCAGCGTCCTGGGATCGAGTCCCACATCAGGCTCCTTGCTCCGCAGGGAGCCTGCTTCTCCGTCTGACTCTGCCTTCCACTCTGTCTGCCTGTGCTTGCTCTCGCTCGCTCTCTGACAAATAAATAAAATCTTGAAAAAAAAAAAGTAGCTTGGGTTTGCAATTCCATCCTCACCCTGGTGTTCAGTAAGCTCTCTTGATAGGGAATTCTGAAGCCACAACACAGCATTCTGCCTTCCCCATAGCAAGAAAAAACAGCCTGGAGAGACTGCCCAGAAACCCTACATGAGGATAAATCTACTCGACCCTCGAGTGAACCCCATTTATAGGTTTACCTGGCCACTAGCGCTGAGTCTGACAGAACCTCGTCTCTGACCTCGTGTCAGGACCCAGAGACTGGGCTCCAACTCCAGAATGTGAGACCAGCCATGTCCCAGGGCTGTCATCTCTACCCATTCTTGATTCAGGCATCTGTCCCCAGACATTTGCTGAAATCCCTGCCAATGGGGGAACCAGAAGCACAATAGGGAAATCCTCCTTCCCCATGGCAGGAATGATGGCTCTTGGGATGGGTTTCCAGACCTCAGAGTGGTAGCCAGCTGAATGGCCAATGATAACCCGCCCACTCATGAGGGCCGCCCTGGACACAAGCAGGCATTTTGACCCCCAACATGAGCATGCTTTCAAACAAACACTCTCAGTTGCATTCCAGAATCCAAATTTGCAGGCCTGATATGCCCCTAAGCACAAATCCTAACACCTGGTGGGATTTTTCAGGGGCCCAGAAACACAGCCTGTCTCTGGAATCCCTGTTTTGGGACACCCCTAAGATGGAAAATAGCACTCTCCCCTTCGCCAAGAAAGCCACCATAGTATAGGGAGCCGCTAGGATCCTTAAAGGAAAAATCTCCCATGGATCCATGAGACCACACCTGTATTCCGAGGCCATCCTGGACACAAAAGCCAGATACACAAGCCTGTGCTACCACCTTCAAGGCAACTAATTTATAGTTCCAGACGAGCTGCCCTCCAGGTCTATGCATTGGGCCTGCGATCACCTCACCGCTAACCTTAACCCGAGTTTGTGCTTACAGACTTCTATCCCGAAACCATGGCTCATATTTCCTCCAGGATGGGGTCTCTGGAGCCACACCAAAGGACTGTGCCTGCCATCCCCAAGGAAAATGTGTCCGTCACATTTGCCTAAAACTTCGAGATAAGGAGAAACCTGCAAGGCCCCTGAGCCCACCCCAATACTGGAGGCCCCTCTGGACACAAATGTGCAGTCTGAAATACGCTGATCACCTGAATCCAGGCAGATACCCAAGTCAGTGTTTCTCAGTCAGAAGATTGAACCTGACATGCTCCTATGACCTCATTGTAACCCCTGATTAGGTTTTCAGGCATTTGTAATCAGAGACCTGTTCTGGAGTACCAACTTAAGATACAACATATGGTCCCTGATCCCCACAACAGAACATCTCCTTTCTCTAGATGGAAGCCGTGCTCTTGGAACTGTGTCAAACCCTCAGGGTAGATGAATCCTACTTGGCCCGTAGCCACCAGCAGATTCTAAGATCTCACTGGTAACAAGCCAGCATTGTGAGCCATCTTCATGAGATTCCATGTCAACTACAGGCCTTGGTACTTCACCCCAGAGCCTTCAGAAAGAACCTGCCATGTTCCTCAGCTGCAATGTTCAGTGGAAGTGTGCTTTCCAGGCATCCATGTGGGAGTGCTCTGCTACCCAAACATTCCACATGGGGGACTCTCGAGCAAACAAATCTGACTGCCCTGTCCTGTAGAAGGAAACCTGGCTGTTTGGAGCATCTCACAAGCTCAAGTGTGGGAAATCCTCTATGACCTCTTTTCAAATCCTCTCCATTTGTCGGTCATTATAGACACAAACTCCAGCTTGAGCAAACATCTGACGTCTGCGCTTACTCAGGTGCTGGATATTCGAATCAGCCGCTGCACACTGGAAATGCCATTCGCTTGTCACTGAATTTATTCATAGCTTGGGTTTACAATTCCATCCTCACCCTACTGGTCCACAAGCCCTCATGATAGGGAATTCTGCAGCCACAACACAGCATTCTGCCTTCCCAATAGAAAGAAGAAGGGCCTGGTGAGTCTGCCCAGAAACTCCACATTATGATCAATCTACTTGTCCCTTGAGGGAACCCTGAATTATAGACAGCCCTGGCCCCTAGTGTTGTGTCTGACAGAGCCTAAGCCCCGACCTCGTGTCAGCCACCTAGAAGGCGGGGCCCATATCCCGCATGTTAGACTGGCCACGGAACAGAGCCGTCATCTTTACCCATCCTTGGTATTCAGGCATGTGTCCCCAGACCTTTCCTGGAATCCCTACCAATGAGGGAACCTGAATCACAATAGAGAAATCCTCATTCCCCATGGCAGGATTCCTGTAAGTTCGGAAGGGTGTCCAACACTCAGAGTGTTAGCCTACTGAATGGCCATTGAGACCACCCCCATTCCTGAGGGCCACCCTATGCAAAAGCTTGCATAGTGACCCTCAGCCTGAGCATGCTTTCAAACAAACGCTCTCAGTTGTATCTCCAGGACTTGCATTGGAGGCCTGGTAAGCCCCTATGCCCAAATCATAACCCTTGGTGGGTATTTCCAGGTGCCCAGAGCCAGAGCACTTCTCTGCAATCCCTGTTATGGGACACCCTTAATATGGAAAACAGAACTCTTTCCTCTCTGAGAAAGCCACCACATTATAAGGAGCCGCCAGGATACTTGAGAGGAAATATCACCCATGGACACCTGAGACCACACCTGCATTCTTAGTCCATCGTGGATACACAATCCAGATAAAAAAGCCTGTGCTACCTCCTTTGAGGCATGCGATTTACATTTCACACGGAGCTTCCCTCCAGGAGTATGCATTGGGCCTACAATCACTTCGCCACTAAACCTAACCCGCATTTGTGTTTGCAGACTTCCCTCCGAAAACCATGGCTCTCAGGCCCTCCAGCATGGGGTCTCTGGAGCCACACCACAGGACTGTGCCCACCATTGCCAAGGAAACTGTGCCCATCAAATTGCCCTATCTTTCCAGATTAGGAGAAACCTGCAAGGCCCCTGAGCCCACCCCAATACTGGTTGCCACTCTGTACACAAATGCACAGTCTGGAACACCCTGATCACCTACATCTAGGCAGACTTTGAAGTCAATGATACTGAGTCAGAGGATTGAACCTGACATTCCGTTAGGATTTTATTGGAACCCTAGATTAAATTTTCAGGCATCTATCCTCAGAGGCCTGTTCTGCAATATCAAATTATGATACATTTGGTCCGTTAGCCCCACATCAGAACATCTCTGGTCCGAGAAGGAAACCGTGCCCTTTGACCAGTGTCAAACCCTCAGGGTAGATGAATCCTACATGGTCCCTTAGCCACCAGCACACTGTAAGGTCTCCATGGTAACAAACCTGCATTATGACCCATCTTCATGAGACTTCATGTCAACTCCAGGCCTTGGTAATTCGCCCAAGAGCCACCAGAACGAATTGGCCATGTTTCTCAGCTGCAATTTTAATGGAGGTGTGCTTTTCAGGCATCCAAGTGGGAGTGCTCTGCTACCCAAACTTTCCACATGGGGGACCCTGGAGCAAATAAACCAGTCTCCCCCTGTGTGGTAGAAGGAAACTTTGCTGTTTGAAGCATCTCACAAGCCCCAGCATGTGAAATCCTCCATGGCCTCTTGACGCCACCCCTCCATTCATCGGTCATCATAGACATAAACTCCAGCATGAGGAAATGTCTGACTTTCACCTTTATTCAGGTGCTGGATATCTGGAATCAGACACTGCACAATGGAACTGCCTTTTGCTTGGCACTGAATTGAACCTTAGCTTGAGTTTACAATTCCATCCTCACCCTACTGGTCCCCAAGCCCACTTGATAGGGAATTCTGGGGACACAACGCAGCTTTTTGCCTTCCCCTTAGAAAGAAGAAGGGCATGGTGATTCTGCCCAGAAACTCTGCATGAGGATCAATCTGCTCAGCCCTTGAGGGATCCCTGATTCATACTCAGCCCTGACCACTAGTTCTGTTTCTGACAGAACCTGAGTGCTCAATTCATGTCAGCTACTCAGAGAGTCAGGCATGTGAGACTGGCCATGTCTCAGGTCCCTCATCTCTACCCATCCTTGGTATTCAGGCATCTGTCCCCAGACATTTGCTAGAATACCTGCTAATGGGGGAACCTGAGGCACAATAGAGAATTCTTCCTTTTCCATGGCAGGAATCCTGGTAGTTGGGATGGGTGTCCTACATTAAAGTGGTAGCCAGCTGCATGGCCAAGGAGACAACTCCCACTCATAAGGGCTGCCCTAATCACATCAGGCATTGTGACACTCAGACTAGCATGCTTTCAAACAAACGCTCTCAGTTGTACCTCCAAGTCACACATTGTAGGCCTGGTACTCCCCTAGGCCCAAATCCTAATCCTGGTGGGATTTTCCAAGCACCCAGACTCACAGCCCTTCTCTGGAATCCCTTTTTGGGGAACATCTAAGATTGAAAGCAGCACTCTTCCATTCAAACGAGAAAGCCACCATACTATTGGGAGCTTCCAGGATCCGTAGAGAGGAAAATACTCTCATGGAAACATTAGAACACACCTGCATTCCAAGGCTATCATGGACACACAATCCAGATACAAAAGCCAGTGCTAGTGCCTTCGAGGTACGTGATTTACAGTTCCTGACGATCTGCCCTCCAGGTCTATGCATTGGGCCTACGATCACCTCGCAACTCAACCTAATCCGAGTTTGTGATTGCAGACTTCTCTCCCAAAACCATGGCTTACATGCCCTCCACGATGGAGTCTCTGGAGCCACACCACAGGACTGTGCCTGCCACCCCCAAGGAAACCGTGCCCACAAATTTTCCTAAACCTTCAAGATTAGGAGAAACCTGCAAGGCCCCAGAGCCCACCCCAATATTGGAGGCCACTCTGTACACAAAGGCACAGTCAGAAACACCCTGGTTGCCTACATATAGGCAGACACCGAAGTCAATGGTCCTGAGTCTGATGATTCAACCTGAAATTCCCCTTGGACTTCATTGGAACCCTAGATGAAGTTTTTAGGCATCTGTCCTCAGAGGCCTGTTCTGGAATACCAACTTATGATACAACATTTGGTCCGTGAGCCCCACAACAGAACATCTCCGATACCCAGAAAGAAACCGTGTTCTTCGACCGGTGTCAAACCATCAGGATAGACTAATCATACATGGCCCCTTAGCCACCAGCACATAGTAAGATTTCCGTGGTAACAAAACTGTATTGTGACCCAACTTCATTAGAATCCAGGCCTTGGTACTTTGCCCTAGAGCAACCAGAAAGAACCTGCCATGTTCCTTAGGTGCAATGGTTAATGTAGGTGTGCGTTCCAGTATCCACATGCGAGTACTATGCTACCCAAACTTTGCACATGGGGGAACCTGGTGTAAACAAACCAGACCTCCCCTGTCCAATAGAAGGAAACCTTATGTTTGGATCAACTCACAGGCCTCAGCGTGTAAACTGCTCCATGGCCTCTTGATGCCACCACTCAATTGGTCGGTCATCATAGACACAAACTCCAGTCTAAGCAAACATCTGACATGCACCCTTATCCCAGTGCTGGATGTCTTGAATAAACCACTGCACATTGGAACTGCCTTCCACTTGGCACTGAATTGAACCATAGCTTGTGTTTACAATTCCATCCTCACCTGACTGGTCCCTAAGCCCTCTTGATAGGGAAATCTGGGGTCACAATGCAGCATTCTGCCTTCCCCATCGAATGAAGAAATGCCTGGTGAGTCTGCCCTGAAAACCCACATGAGGATCAATCAGGTCGGCCCTCGAGTCAACACCGATTTATAGGCTGCCATGGCCACTAGTGCCGTGTCTGACAGAGCCTGAGCTCGACTGAGTTTCAGCCACTAGAGAGCAGGCCCCATATCTAGCATTTGGGATTGCCATGGCCAAAGTATGTCATCTCTACCCATCCTTGATATTCAGGCACCTGTCCCCAGACCTTGGCAGGGATCCCTGCCAATTAGGGAACTTGAAGCACAATAGAGAACTCTTCTTTCCCCATGGCAATAAACCTGGCTTTTGGGATGGGTGTTCTACCCTCAAAGGGGGAGCCAGTTACAACATCAATGACACCACACACACTCCTGAGGACTACCCTTGGCACAAACAGGCATTGTGACCCTCACCCTGAGCATGCTTTCAAAAAATCCCTCTCAGATTCACCACAATGATCCCTCATTTCAGGCCTGGTATGCCTGTAGGTTCAAATCATAAAACTTGGTGGGATTTTCGAGGTGCCCAGACCCAGAGACCATCTCTGGAATTTTTGTTTTGGTGCACCCTTCAGATGGAAAACAGCACTCATCCCTTCCCCAAAAATGTCACCAAATTATGAGGAGCCACCAGGATCCATAGAGAGGCAATGTCTCCCATGGACCCATGAGAACACACCTGCATTCCGAGGCCATCCTGGACACACAATCCGGAGAGAAAAGCCTGTGCTACTGCCTTCCATTCACCCTAATTACAGTTCCAGATGAGCTGCTCTCAAGGTATATGCATTGGGCCTGTGATCACCTCGCCACTCACCCTAATTCGAATTTGTGTTTGCAGACTTATCTACCAAAACCATGGCACACATGCCCTCCAGGATGGGGTCTCTGGATCCACACTGCAGGACTGTCCCTGCCATCCACAAGGAAACTGTTTCCATCACAGTTGCCCAAACTGTCTAGATTAGGAGAAACCTACAAGGCCTCTGGGCCTACCCCAATTTCGGCGGCCGCTCTGAACACAAATGCACAGTCTGAAATACCCTGATCTCCTACATCCAGGAACACAGCCAAGTCAATGGTCCTGAGTCAGAATAATGAACCTAACATGCCCCTAGGACGTCATTGGAACCATTGATTCGGTTTTCAGACATGTGTCCTCAGAGGCCTGTTCTAGAATGCGAACTTATGATACAACATGTGGTGGCTGGGCCACACAACAGAACATCTCCTGTCCCCAGAAGGAAACTGTGCCCTACAATCTGTGCAAAATCCCAGAGTAGTAGATTCCTGCACAACTACTAAGCCACCAGCACATTCTAAGATCTACCTGGTAACAAACCAGCTGTGTGGCCCATCTGCAAGAGATTCCATGTCAAATCAAGGACTTGGTACTTTGCTACAGAGACACCAGAATAAAGCTGCCATGTTCTTCAGTTGCAATGGTCAATGAAGTTGAACATTCCAGGCATCCATGCGGTAGAGCTCTGCTACCCAAACTTTCCACATGGGGGACCCTGGAGCAAATAAACCACACTCCACCTGTCCAGTAGAATGAAACCTTGCTATTTGGAGCAGCTCATGAGTCTCAACGTGAAAATCCCTACATGGCTTCTTGATGCCACCCCTCCATTTGTCAGTCATCATAGACACAAACTCCAGTGTGAGCAAATATCTGACGTCCTCCCTTACAAAGGTGCTGGATATCTCGAAAAAGCTGCTGGACACAGGAACTGCCTTCCGCTTGGCAGTGAATTGAACTGTAGCTTGTGTTTACAATTTCTTCCTCACCCGACTGGTCCCCAAGCCTTCTTGATAGCGAATTATGGAGACACAACACAGCATTCTGCCTTCCCGATAGAAACAAGTGCCTGTTGAGTCTGGCCAGAAACCCCACATGAGGATCAATCTGCTCGGCCCTATATCGGAGGGACCCTGATTTATAGGTTGCCCTGGCCACTAGTGCTGTGTCTGACAGAGCCTGAGCCCAGACCTAGTGTCAGTCACCAGAGTTTGAGCCCCACATCTAGTTTTTGGGAATGCCATGGCTCAAGTATTTCATCTCTACCCATCCTTGATATTCAGGCACCTGTCCCCAGACCTTTGCTGGAATCCCTGACAATGGGGCATCCTGAAGCACAATAGAGAACTCCTCCTTCTTCATATCAGGAAACTTGGCTGTTAGGATGGGTGTTCAACCCTGAAAGGGGGAGTCATTTACAAGTCCAGTGAGACCACACAAACTCCTCAGGGATGCCCTGGAGGCAAACAGGCCTTGTGACCCTCAGCCTGAGCATGCTTTCAAACAATCCTTCTCTGTTGCACCACCATGAACCCGCATTGCAGGCCTAATATGCCCCTAAGCCCAAATCCTAGCACTTGTTGTGATGTCCCAGATGCCATGAACCAGAGCCCGTCTCTGGAATCCCTCTTTTGGGGCACCCATAAGGTGGAAAACATCACTCTCCCCTTCCCCGAAAAAGCCACCAAACTATGGAGAGCCACCAGGATCCATAGAGAGGAAAAGACTCCCATGGACCCATGAGACCACACCTGCATTCCAAGGCCATCCTGGACACACAATCCAGAGAGAAAAGCCTGTGCTACTGCCTTCCAGTCTCCCTAATTATAGTTCATGACGAGCTTCCCTCCAGGTCTACGCATTGGGCCTGTGATCACCTCGCCACTCACCCTAATTTGTATTTGTGTTTGCAGACTTCTCTCCCAAAACCATGGCTCACATGCCCACCAGAATGTGATCTCTGGAGCCACAACACAGAACTCTGGCTGCCAACCCCAAGGACACTGTGCATATCAGATTTGCCCAAACCTACCAGATTAGGAGAAACCTGTGTGGCCCCTGAGCCCACACCAATATTGCCGGCCACTCGGGATGGAAATGCGCAGTCTGAAACACCCTTATCACCTACATCCAGGGAAATAGCCAAGTCAATGATCGTGAGATAGACGATTGAACCTAAAATGCCCCTAGGCTCTCAATGGAACCCCATTAGGTTTTCAGGCATCTGTCCTCAGGGGCCTGTTCTGAAATACCAATCTATGACACATCATGTGGTCTCTGAGCCACACGACAGAACATCCCCTGTCCCCAGAAGAATACCATGCTCTTCGACCTGTGCCAAACCCTCAGGGTAGGAGAATCCTGCATGGCACCTTAGCAACCAGCACATTCTAAGTTCTCCCTGGTAACAAACAAGCATTGTGACCCATCTGCAAGAGATCCCATGTCAACTCAAGGCCTTGGCACTTTGTCCCAGAGCCACCAGAACGAATCTGCCATGTTCCTCAGCTGCAATTGTCAATGGAGGTGTGCTTTCCTGGCATCCATGCCGGAGAGCTCTTCTTCACAAACTTTCCACATGGGGAAACCTAGAGTAAACAAACCAGACTTCACCTACTCTGTACAAAGAAATGTTACTTTTTGCAGCAGTTCACAGGCCTCAGCATGTGAACTCCTCCATGGCCTCTTTATACCACCCCTCCACTTGTCGGTCATCATAGACAAAAACTCTAGTGTGAGCAAGCATCTGACATCCACCCTTATTCCAGTGCTGGATGTCTCGAGTAAACTGCTACAAATTGGAACTGCCTTCTGCTTGGCACTGAATTGAACCATAGCTTTTGTTTACAATTCCACCCAAAACTGACTGGTCCCCAAGCTCTCGTGATTGGGAAATCTGGAGCCACAACACAGCATTCTGCCTTCCCTATTGAATGAACAAATGCCTGGGAATCTTCCCAAGAAACTCCACATGAGGATCAATCTGCTCCGCCCTCGAATCTACTCTGATATAAAGGCTGCCATGGCCACTAGCGCTGTGTCTGACAGAGCCTGAGCCCCGACCGAGTTTTAGGCCTCATATCTAGCATTGGGGATTGCTATGGCCCAAGTACGTCATCTCCACCCATCCTTGGTATTCAGGCACCTATCTCGAGACCTTGCTGGAAACCCTGCCAATGGGGCAACCTGAAGCACAGAGGAACCTGACGGAAGAGAACTCATCCTTCCTCATGGCAGGACATTTGGCTGTTGGGTTGGGTGTCCAACTCTCTAAGAGGGAGCCAGATATATGACCAATGAGACCACTCCCACTCCTGAGGGCCGCCATGGGAGCAAACAGGCATTGTGAGACTCAGCCTGAGCAAGCTTTCAAACAATCCCTCTCAGTTGCACCATCATGATCCCGCATTGCAGGCCTCATACACCCCTAGGTGCAAATCCTAACCCTTGGTGGGAAGTCCCAGATGCCCAGAAAAAGAGCCTGTATCTGGAATCCCTGTTTTGGGGCACCCATAAGATGGAAAACAACACTCTTCCCTTCCCCAAAAAAGCCACCAAACTATGAGCTGCACAGATCCATAGAGAGGAAAAGTTTCCCATGGACCCATGAGACTATACCTGCATTCCGAGGCCATCCTGGACACACAATATAGAGAGAAAAGCCTGTGCTACTGCCTTCCAGTCACCCTAATTACAACTCCTGACAAGCTGCACTCCAGGTCTACTCATTGGGCCTGTGATCACCTTTCCACTAACCATAACCCACATTTGTGTTTGCAGACTTCTCTCCCAAAACCATGGCTCATATGCCCTCCAGGACAGGGTCTCTGGATCCACAACACATGACTAGGCCTGCCATCCCCAAGGAAACTGTGCCCGTCAAACCTGCCCAAACCTTCCAGTTTAGGAGAAACACGTAAGAGCCCTGAGCCCAACCCAATATTGTCGGCAGCACTGGACACAAATGCCAGTCTGAAACGCCCTGATCACCTACATCCAAGCAGACAGCCATTTCAATGTTCCTGGGTCAGAAGATTGTACCTGACATGCTCCTAGGATGTCATTGGAACACTAGATTAGGTTTTCAGGCATCTGTCCTCAGGGTCCTGTTCTGAAATACCAACTTAGGATACAACATGTGGTCCCTGAGCCACACAATAGAATATCTCCTGTCCCCAGTAGGAAACCATGCCCTTCGACCTGTGCCAAACCCTCAAGATTGGAGAATCCTGCACAGCACCTTAGACACCAGCACAAACTCTAGTTTGTGCGTTGACCCATACCACAAGCTTTCCATCTGCTGGACAGTCGAGTCCTGTTGAATGGCTCCAGGATGTCCCATACGGAAAGACTGGAGAGCAGGATTCGAAGGATGGATGCCTGTACAGCATACCTCACATTCCCATTGGCTCTTTGTGACAAGACATGTTTGAACTACTGGCTCTGGGGCGAGCTAACTAGGGGGCTGAATTGAAATGGACTCTCCTGCGGATGGGTCATAATGTGGGTTTGTGTGCATGGAGACCTTGGAATATTTTGGCAGCTCAGGGGCCATGAAGTATTCGCCTAACCGAAGGGTGTAATATTGCTCCAATTAAAAAGAGATCCCTATGTGGAGATGAGACAGGTTCTCTTTGGTGCCTCAGAAAAGCCCCAGATACTGGTCTTCAAACCATTTCTCTGAGTAGAGACACCTGGAAACCAAAGCTAGGGTTCAGATTAGAGCCTAGATGCCTGTCCGTTTCAATCTTCTGTCTCTGGGGACACTGTCTGAGTATCTAAGTGGAGATAGTTGCTCAGCTGGTGTCAGAGTGCCCCTCTTAGTCCATGGCCGAGGCATGGCCTTGGAGACCTTATTGGATTTTCCTAATCTCTAGGGTTGTGGCCAATGGATTGGGTACAGTTTTCTTGGAGAGGACTGGCACAGTCCTTGAGTGTGTCTCCATAGGCCCTAGCCTGGAGGGTGTGTGGGTCCGGGCTGTGGGCACAGAAGTCTTAAAACACAAACTCGGCTTGGGTGCGGAGCCGAGAGCATTGCAGGATGGACCCACAGACCGTGAGAGGAGATCCTCAGCTTATGAAAGAAGGGCAAATGGGAGGCAGTCACGCAAGCTTTTGTCTTTGGATGTTTTGTCTCCCATAGCCGTGGAATGTAGGGGTGACCTCAGGGGCTATGAAAGAGTCTCCCTCTCTGAGGAGTTGGTCCAGCTCTTAAGATTTTGGGGACATTTTGTGGGAAGGGTGGAGTCCTGCTGTCTGGCTCAGGTGTTCTTCCAGGAGAGGGACTCCAGATCACAGTCCTGGGTTCGAGCAAATGGAATACTCGAGCTCTTGTGAAGATTGGGATCATAGGGGCTTGGCAAGCCCCATATGCGGGCTCTTAGTCCAGGCCCTGAGAGACCTTACTTCGACATGGGGCCCATGCTGATGGTCCCAATGCGAGTTTGTACCCAAGGAGGCACTCAAGTTTAGGCTTGGCCTCAGGGGCCATGAAGGTTTCTCCTACACTGAAGGTATGACTCCATGCCAACAGCAAGCTTTCCAGCCATGGGGAAGGAGAAGATCTGATTTGTGCTTCAGTTACCCACGTTTGCCAGGATTTGATATAATATCTAGGGTCAGATGTCTGAAAACCCAGGTTGGGAAGAGATGACAGCATAAGGCCATGGCCTGTCTGATGTGCTTAGTGTGCAGCCAGCTGTTTCCTTGTCTGTCGGGACGTAAGGCTGTGTCAGACAGAGCATTACTGACCAGGGTAACTTTTCCAGTTAGGGTGCGGTCGAGGCCAGAGCAGGTTGGTTCTCATTTGTGGTTTCTGGAGAGCCCCATAGGGCAACGTTTTTCTTCTGGTGGGCAGGCAGAAAACTGTGTTGTGGTTCTGGAATTCCCAGTCTGGAGGGCTTGTTTGCCAGGAGTGTGAAGAGGGAAGTCTGAAAACACAAGCTAGCATTAGGTTTGGGGCCGAGGGCATGGCAGGCCCACTCTGCAGAGACTGAATCAAGATCTCCTGCATCTGAGGTCAGGGTGAGTATCAGACGTTGCCTCAGGTTGGAGTTTGTGTCCATTATGGCCCCTTCCTGAAGGGGGTGGGGGCGTCATGAGGCCAGGGAGGTTTCCCAACGCTGGGAGTTATGAGCTGCCCCAAACATCAAGGTTTCCTCTGTAGGACAGTCGAATACTATGAGATGGTTTTAGGATGACCCCTACAGAAAGACTCGAGAGAAGGGGTCTAAGCATGAATGTCTGCAAATGCCACCTCACATTCCCACTGGCTGCTTGGGGCAAGGCAGGCTCAATCTGCAGGCTCTTGGGCGGGTTTCTCAGAGGGCTGAGTTGAAATGGACTCTCCTGAGGATGAGTCATACTGTGGGTTGGTGGCCATGGAGACCTTGGAATGTGGCGGTGGCTCAGGGACTCTGCAGGTTTCTCCAAACTGAAGGGTTTGACACAGCTCCAACAATGAAGCTTCCCATGTGGAGACGATAGTTGTTCTGTTTGGTGTCTCAGGAAAGCCCCAGATGCTGGTCTTCAAACCCAGGCCTCTGAGGAGTGACACCTGGAAACCAAAGCAAGAGTTCAGATTAGGGCCCAGGGGCCTGTCTGGTTCAATCTACTGTCTCTGCCGACATCTGTCTGTGTTTCTGCATGGAGGTAGTTGCTCAGCTTGTGTCAGGATGCCTTTGTCCAGAGAGGCTTATAGTAGTGGGATGTCCTCGGGGGCCTTGAGGTTTCTCCTATTCTGTGGGGTTATGGGCAATGGAATGGGCATAGTCTCCTTGGAGAGAGCAGGACAGTCCTGTGGTGTGTCTCCAGAGGCCCCAGCCTGGCGGCTGTGTGGGCCAGGGCTGTGGGGACAGACATCCAAAAACACAAACTCGGCTGAGGTTTGGGGCTGAGGTTATGGCAGGAGTGATCTACAGTCCGTGAGGGGATCTCATTGTGATTAGAAAGTAAGGCGAGTGAGAGGCCGTCGTTCAGGCTTATGTCTCTGGATGTTGTATTCATGATGGTCATTTAATGTAAGCATGGTCTCATGGGCCATGGAAGTCTCCCTCTCTGGTGATTTGTCCGGCTCCCAAGAGATTGGGGTCATTTTGTGGGAAGGGAGGAGTCCTGTTTTCTGCCTCATGTGTCCCCACAATAGAGGGATTCTAGAGCAGAGCACTGGGTACATACACCTGGAATACCCACCCTCTGGTTAGGCGTGGGGTCCTATGGGCATGGCAAGCCCATATGCAGATTCTTGGTCCAGCCACTGAGAGACGTTACTTGAATAGTGGACTCATGCTGAGGGTTACAATGTGTGTTTGTGCCCAAGGTGGTCCTCAATATTGGGCGGGACCTCATTGAGCTTGCAGGTTTCTCCTACAGTGAACCTTGGACATGCCAACCTCAGGGTTTCTTGCCATGGGGAAGGAGGAGTTTTGATTTCTGCATCACGTTCACCTCTGGGCACTAATTGGAGATAAGGTCTAGGTTCTGAAGCCTGAAAACCGAGGTTTGGAAGAGATGACGACCTAAGGCCATGGCGGGTCCAATGTGTTCAGTTTGGGGCCAGCTTTCTAGGTGTCGTTCAGGAGGTCTGCACTCAGGCTGTGCCAGACAGGGCATTCCTGCCCAGATACGCTGTGTAATTGGGGTACAGTTGAGTGGCATGCAGAAGATAATTATTTGGGGTTTCTCCGTAGCCCCATAGGGCAAAGTCTTTCTTCTGGAGGGCAGGCAGAGTGCTGCATTCTGGCTCCGGAACTGCCAAACTGGAGTCCTTGGGGCCATGAATGCAAGGATGTAAGTCTGAGAACTGAAGCTTTGCTTTGGTTTCAGGGCGAGGACATGGCAGGCACACTCTGCAGAGCTGAATTGAGATTTCATGCATCTGAGGTCAGGGCGAGGTTCATATGTTGGCTCAGGTTGGAGTTTCTGTCCATGATGGCCCCTTCATGAAGGGGGGTCATCACACCGCCATTGGTGTTTTCCCATGATGGCAGTAGTGAGATGCTCCAAACCACAAGGATTTTCTGCGGGTCAGTTGAAACCTGTTGGATGGCTCCAGGGCATCCCATATGGAACAATTGCAGAGCAGGGTTGTAAGGATGGATGCCTGGGCATCCGGCCTTGCATTCCAATTGTCTCCTAGCGAAATGGCACGTTTGATTGCTGCCTATGATGTAGCAGCCGAGGGGGCTGAGTTGAAATGCATTCTCCTGAGGATCGGTCATAATGTGGGATTGTGTCCATGGAGACCTTGGAATGGGGCAGTGGCACCAGGGCTCTGAAGGATGCTCCTAACCAGAGGTTTTGACACAGCTCCAAGAAGCATTTTTCCCATGGGGAAACAAGATTTGTTCTCATTGGTGCTTCAGTAACCCCCAATATGCTGGTATTGGAAACCAGAACTCTGAGGAGAGATGCCTGGAAACCAAGGCAGTGGATCTGATTAGGGCCTGGGGCCTGTCTGGTTTAATCTTCTTCTCTCGGTTCATCTGTCTATGGGATTGAGTGGAGGTAGTTCCTCAGCTGGTGTCAGATTGCCCCTATTTGTCCTGGGCAGTCTACACTATTGGGATGGCCACTTTGACTTTGGAGGTTTCTCCTAATTTGCAAGTTTGTGGCCAATGAAATGGGCAGAATTCCTTTGGGGAGGGAAGGCACAATCCTGAGGTGTGGCTCTAGGGGCTCAAGCATGGAGGGTGTGTGGGTCAGAGCTGTGGGGACAGAAGTCTGAAAACAGAAACTCGTCTTAGGTTTGGGGACATAGGTATGGGAGGCCCGATCTACAGACCTTGAGCAGAACTCTTCAGGATATGAACAAAGAGTGAGTGTGAGGCACTTGCTCAGGCTTTTGACTCTGGATTTTGTGTCACTGATGGCCGTGGAATGTAGGGGCGTCCTCATGGACCACGGGTGAGAGTTCCTCTATGGGGATTTGGATGATCCCAATATTTTGGGGTCATTCCGTGGGATGGGAGGAGTCCATTCTGGTTTTTTTTTTGTTTTGTTTTGTTTTTTACCTCAGGTGTGCCACTAAAGAGGGATTCCAGAGCAGAACCCTGGGAAGGGGCGACTGGACAACCCGAACTCTGTATAAGATTGGGGGCCTAAGGGCATGGCAATCCCCATATGGGGTACCTTGGTCCAGCCACTGAGAGGTCTTACTTGAGTACAGTGCTCACACTGAGGGTCACAATGCATGTTTGTGCCCAATGTAGGCATCAAGCATGGGCGGGGACTCATGGGCCATGCTTGATTCTCCTACACTGAACTTTGGACAACATACGAACCACAAGGTTTCTTTCCATGGGGAAGGAGGAATTCTGATTTCTGCATCATGTTCACCCCTGGGCAGTGACTGGAGATAAGATCTAAGTTCTGAATCCAGAAAATAGAGGTTGGGATGAGATGATAACCTAAGGTCATGGAGGGTCCGATGTGCTCAGTGTGCGGTCAGCTTTCTGGGTGTTGTTCAGGAGGTATGGATTCAGGCTGTGTCAGACAGTGCATTAGTGCCCAGGTTAGACTGTATAATTTGGGTACAGTTGAGTTCCATGTAGGTTCATCCTCATTTATTGTGTCAGGGAAGCTCACTGGGGCAGGCAGAGTGCAGCATTGTGGGTCCAGAATTGCCAAACTTAAGGACGTCGGGACCAGGAGTGTGAGGACTTAAGTCTGAGATCATAAGCTAGACTTAAGTTTCAGGGCGAGGGCACGGCAGGCACCCTCTGCAGATCCGAATCAAAATCTCATTCATCTGAAGTCAGGACGAGGATCAGACTTAGGCGCAGGTTGGAGTTTCTGTCCATGATGGCCCCTTCATCAAAGGGGTGGAATCTCGAGGCCATGGAGGTTTTCCCACGTTGGGAGTTGTGGGATGCTCCAAACTGCAAGGATTCCTTCTGCGGGAAAATTGAGAACTGTTGGATGGCTCCAGGACATCCCATATGGAATGACTCCAGAGCCGGGTTCTAAGGATGGATGCCTGAGCAGACTGCCTCTTACACCAATTGTCTCCCTGCCACAAGACAGGTACGATCTGATGGCTATGCAGGAGCAATCGTGGGAGCTGAGTTGAAATGGACTCTCCTGAAGATGGGTCTTAATGTGTGTTTGTGTCCATGAGGACGTTGGAATGGGTTGGTGGCCCCAGGGCTCTAAAGGATTCTAACCGGAGATTTTGAAACAACTCGAAAGAGCAAGTTTTCCATGTGGAGACAAGATTTGTTCTAATTGGTGCCTCAGGAAACCCACATATGCTGGTATTAGAACGAGGCCTCTGAGGAGAGATACATAGAAACCACAGCAATGCATCCAATTAGGTCCTAGGAGCCTCTCTGGTTCAATCTTCTTCTCTGTCGACATCTGTCTATTTTATGAAATGGAGGTAGTTGCTCAGCTGGTGTCAGACCGCTCCTGTTTGTCCGGGCGGCCTACACTATAGGGATGGCCTCGGGGACTTTGGAGGTTTCTCCTAAATTGTATGATTATGGACAATGGAATGGGCAGAATTCCTGTGGAGTGGGCAGGCACAGACCTGATGTGTGGCTCCAAGGGCCCAGCCTTGAGGGTGTGTGGGCAAGGACTGTGGGGACAGATGTCTGAAAACACAAACTCAGCTTAGGTTTTGGGACGTAGGTATGGCAGGTCCAATTTACAGACTATGAGGAGAACTTTTTGGGATATGAATAAAGGGTGAAAGTGTGACACTTGTCAGGCTTTTGCCCCTGGATTTTGTGTCAATGATGGCTGTGGAATGTCGAGGAGTCCTCATGGGCCATGGAAGAGTCTTTCTCTCTGTGGATTTGGCCAGATCCCAATTGTTTTGGGTTAATCTGTGGGATTCAGTTTTGTTAACTAAGGTGTCCCACCAAAAGAGGGATTCCAGAGCAGAGCCCTGGACAACAAGAAATCTAACTAAAAATACGGGCCTAGGGGCATGGCAAGCCCAATATGCCTTCTAATGGTCCAGCCACTGAGAGGCCTTCATTGAGGACAGAACTCATGCTGAGGGTCACAATGCGTGTTTATGCCCTTGTGGTACTCAAGCATGGGTGGGGACTCATGGTGCATGCTTGTTTCTCCTACACTGAATGATAGTCAACATGTCAACCACATGAGCTCTTGCCATGGGGAAGTATTAATTCTGATTTCTGCATGTCATTCACCCCTGGGCAGTGATTGGAGATAAGGTCTAGGTTGTGAAGTCTGAAAACCGAGGTTGGGAAGAGATGACGACCTAAGACCATGTCGGGTCCGATATGCTCAGCGTGGAGCCAGCTGTCTGGGTGTTGGTCGGGAGGTCCAAGCTTGGGCTGTGTCAGACAGGGCATTAGTGCCCAGGGTAGATTGTATAATTGGGGTACAACTGAATGCCGTGCAGGTTGATCTTTATTTGGCATTTCTGGGTAGCCCCAAGGGCAATGTTTTTCTTCTGGAAAATGCAGAGTGCTGCATTGTGGCTCCGGAATTTCCAAAGTGGATGCCTTGTGGACGGGGAGTGTGAGAACGGAAGTCTGAGAACACATGTTAGGCGTAGGTTCTGGGCGAGGGCACGGCAGGCACCCTCTGCAGATCTGAATCGGGATATCATGAATCTGAAGTCAGGGCGAGGTTCAAACATAGGCTTAGGTTTGAATTTCTGTCCATTCTGGCCACTTTATGAAGGGGACAGCATCTCCAGTCCATGGAGGTTTACCCACAATGGGAGTTGTGAGATGCTCCAAACAACAAGGATTCCTTCTGATCAACAATTGAGACCTTTTGTATCACTCCAGTACATACCATACAGAATGACACCAGAGCAGGGATCTTAGGATGGATACATGGGAAGCCCGCCTCACATTGCAGTTGTCTCCTAGCAAATAGACAGGTTTGATATGCTGGCTCTGTCAGAGCAACCAAGGGGGCTGAGTTGAAATGGACTCTCCTGAGGATGGATGCTAATGTGGGTTTGTGTCCATGGAGACCTTGGAATGGGGCGTTGGTGCATGGGCCCTGAAGGATTCTCCTAACCGGAGGTTTTGAGACATCTCCAAAGGACAAGTTTCCCATGTGGAGACGAGATTTGTTCTGATTGGTGCCTCAGGAAACCCCCATATACTGTTATTGGAATATAGGCCTCTGAAGAGAGATAACTGGAAACCAAAGCAATGGCTCCGTTTAGAGCCTAGGGGCCTGTCCGGTTGAATCTTCTTCTCTGTGTACATCCATCTAAGGTATTAGTGGAGTTAGATGCTCAGCTGGTGTCAGATGGCCCTTGTTTGTCCCAGGCGGCCTACACTATTGTGAAGGCCTTGGGGACTTTGGAGGTTTCTCCTAATTTTATGATTATGGACAATGGAATGGGCAGAATTCCCGTGGAGAGGGAAGGCACAGTTTTGATGTGGCTCCAGGGGCCCCAGCCTGCAGGGTGTGTGCACCAGGACTGTGGAGACAGAAGTCTAAAACACAAACTCAGTTTAGGTTTAGGGACGTAGGTATGGCAGGCCCGATCTACAGACCGTGAGGAGAATTCTTCCAGATATGAAGAAAGAGAGATTGTGAGGCACTTGTTCAGGCTTTTGTTTCTGGATTTTGTGTCAACGATGGGCGTGGAATGTCCGGGAGGCCTCATGGGCCATGGACGAGTCTTCCGCTCTGTGGATTTGGCCCAATTCCAATTGTTTTGGGTCAAACTGTGGGATGGGAGGAGTCCTTTCAGTTTTGTTACCTCAGGTGTCCCACCAAAAGAGGGATTCCAAAGCCGAGCCCTGGGGAGGGGAGACTGGACAACCAGAAATCTGGTTAAAAATTGGGGCCTAGGGCCATGACAAGCCCAATATGCTGTCTTTTGGTCCAGCCCCTGAGAGGCCTTACTTGAGAACTGGGCTCATGTTGAGGGTCAGAATGCATGTTTGTGAACGACTTGGTCCTCAAGCATCTGCAGGGCCTCATGGGCCACACTGGTTTCAACTACATTTTACGTTGGACAACATGCCAACCACAAGGTTTCTTGCCATGGGGAAGGAGTTCTGATTCCTGCATCATGTTCAACCCTGGGTGGTGACTGGAGATAAAGTTTAGGTTCTGAAGCCTGAAAACCGAGGTTGGAAAGAGATGATGACCTAAGGCCATGATCAGTGTGTGGCTAGCTGGGTGGGTGCGAGCCAGGAGGTTCAGTCTCAGGCTGTGCCAGAAAGGGCAGTAGTGCCCAGGGCAGCCTGTATAATTGGGGTCCAGTCAAGTGGCATGCAGGTTGATCCTCATTTGTGGAATCTGGGTAGCCCCAGAGGGCAATGTTTTTCTTCCGGAAAGCAGGCAGAGTGCTGCCTTGTAGTTCTGGAATTGCCAAACTGGAGAACTTGTGGGCCAGGAATGTGAGAATGGAAGTTGAGAACACAAATTAGACTTACGTTTCTGGGCAAGGGCACGGCAGACACACTCTGCAGAGATGAATCAAGATGTCCTGCATCTGAAGTTAGGGCGAGGATCAGACGATCGCTCAGGTTGGAGCTTCTGTCCCTGATGGCCCCTTCATGAAGCACAGGGGGCGAAATCACGAGGCCATGGAGGTTTGCCCACGATGGGAGTTGTGAGATGCTCCAAACAGTAAAGATTCTTCTGCGGGACTATTGAGACCTGTTGGTTGGCTCCAGGACTTCCCATACAGCATAATTCTGAGAATCGTTCTAAGTATGGATGTCTGGGAAGCCTGCCTCTCATTCCAATCATCTCCTAGCGACAAGACGGGTTAGATCTGCTGGATCAGGGGGAGCAACTTAGGGGGCTGAGTTGAAATGGACTCTCCTGCGGATGGGTCCTAATGTGGGTGTGTCTCCATGGAGACCTTGGAATGAGGCGCTGGCACCGGGAACCTGAAATGTCCTTCTAACCAGAGGCTTTGAGAGAGCTCCAACATGCAAGTTTCCCATGTGTAGACGAGATTTGTTCTGATGGGTGCCTCAGGAGAAGCACTCAGCTGGTATTGGAAACCAGGCTTTTGAGGAGACATGCCTGTAAACCAAAGCTATGGATCCCATTATGGCCTGGGGTCCTGTCTGGTCAATCTTCTTCTCTGGGGACATCCATCTATGGTATGAGTGGGGGTAGATGCTCAGCTGGTGTCAGACGGCCTTTTTTGTCCCGGACAACCTACACCATTGGTATGGCCTCAGGGAATTTGGAGGTTTCTCCTAATTTGTACGGTTTTAGATAATGGAATGGGCAGAATTCCCATGGATTGGTTAGGCACAGTCCTAATGTGTGGTTCCAGGGGCCCAGCCTGGAGGGTGTGTGGCCTAGGACTTTGAGGACAGAACTCAAAAAACACAAACTCAGCTTAGGTTTGGGAACGTAGGTATGGCACGGCTGAACTACAAATCATGAGAAGAACTCTTCAGGATATGAAGAAAGAGCGAGTCTGACGCGCTTGGTTAGGCTTTTGTCTCTGGATTTTGTATCAGCGATGGCCGTGGAATGTCGGGGAGGCCTCATGGGCCATGGACGAATCTTCCTCTCTGTGGATTTGGCCCTATCCCAATTCTTTTTCATGAATCTGTGGGATGGGAGGACTCCTTTAAGGTTTGTTACCTGAGGTGTCCCACCAAAAGAGGAATTCCAAAGCAGAGCCCTGGGCAAGAGTGAAGGGACAACCCGAAATATGGTTAAAAATTAGGGTCTAGGGGCATGGCAAGCCCAATATGCTGTTTCTTCATGCAGCCACTGAGAGGCCTTGACTGAGGACCGGGCTCAGGCTGAGGGTCACAATGTGTGTTTGAGACCAATGTGGCCCTCAAGCATGGGCTGGGTCTCATGTGCCACACTGGTTTCAACTACACTGAAAGTTGGACAACATGCCAACCACGAGGTTTCATGCCAAGGGAACGAGTTCGGATTTCTGCAACATTTTCAAACCTGGGCAGTGATTGGAGATAAGGTCAAGGTTCTGAAGCCTGAAAACCGAGGTTGGGTAGATGACGACCTAAGGCCATGGCGGGTCCGATGTGCTCAGTGCGCGGCCAGCTGTCTGGGTGGGGCCAGGAGTTCCAGGCTCAGGCTGTGTCAGAATGGGCAATTGTGCCCACTTCAGCCTATATATTTGGTGTACAGCCAAATGGCGTGCAGGTTGATCCTCATTTGGGGTTTCTGGGTAGCCCCAGAGGGCAATGTTCTTCTTCCAGGGAGCAGGCAGAGTGCCGCATTGTACTTCTGGATTGCCAAACTGGAGGGCTTGTGGGCCAGTAGTCTGAGGACTGAAGTCTGAGAACACAAGCTAGGCTTAGTTTTTATGGGTGAGGACATGGCAGGCACAATCTACAGACCTGAATCGAGATCTCGTGCATCTGAAGTCAGGGTGAGGATCAGACGATCTTCAGGTTGGACTTTCTGTCCCTGATGGCCCCTTCATGAAGGGGGGGAATCACGAGGCCATGGGGGTTTTCGCACGATGGGAGTTGTGAGAAGCTCCAAACTACAAAGATTCTTTTCCAGGACAATTGAGACCTGTTAGTTGGCGCCAGACCAAGGATTCCAAGCATGTTTCTGAGGATGGATGGCTAGGTACCACACCTGGCATTCCAATTTTCTCCTAGCTACAAGAAAGGTTAGATCTGCTGGATCTGGGGAAGCAACTGAGGAGGCTGAGTTGAAATTGACTCTCCTGTGGATGTGTCCTAATATGTTTTTGTGTCTATGGAGACCTTGGAATGAAGCGGTGGCACTGGGTCCCTGATGGGTTCTTCTAAACAGAGACTTTGACACAGCTCCACCGTGCAAGTTTCCCATATGTAGATGAGATTTGTTCTGATGGGTGAGTCAAGAAACAGCCATATGCTGGTATTGAAATCCAGGCCTCTGAGGAGACATGCTTGGAAACCATAGCAATGGATCTGATTAGTGCCTAGTGGTCTGTTCATTCCTTTTTTCCTCTGGGGACATCAGTCTATGGGTCTGAGTGCAGGTAGGTGCTCTGATGTGCTCATATTGCTCCTGTTTGTCCTGGGAAGCCACCACTATTGGGATGGCCCCAGGAACTTTGGAGGTTTATCCTATTAGTAGGATTGTGGCCATTGGAATGGGTACACACAATTCCATTGGAGAGGGCAAGTACAGTCCTCAGGTTTGGCTCCAAGGGCCTGAGCCTTTGGGGTGTGTAGGCCAGGGCTGTTTGGACAGTTGTCTGAAAACACAACCTCGGCTTATGTTTCGGGTCATAGGTATGGCAGGACTGATCTACAGAACATGAGAAGAACTCTTCGGGATATGAAAAAAGGGCGAGTGTGAGGCTCTTGCTCAAGTTTATCTCTGGATATCGTGTGACTCATGGTCGTGAAATTTCCGGGTGACTTCATGGGAAATGGACGAGTCTTACTCTTTAGAAGGTTGGCCTCGTCCAAAGAGTTTGGTGTGTTTATGCCCTCGTCGCACTTGAGAATGGGCTGGGCCTCAGGGTGAATGCTGGTTTCTCCTACACTGAACGTTGGACAACATGCCAACCACAAGGTTTCTTGCCATGGGTAAGGAGGAGTTCTGATTTCTACATACCATCACCCCTGGGCAGTGATTGGAGAAAAGGTAGGTTCTGAAGCCTGAAAACTGAGGTATGGAAGAGATGATGTCCGAGGGCCATGGCTGGTCTGTTGTGCTCAGTGTGTGGTCAGCTGTCTGTGTGTTAGTCAGGAGGTCCGGGCTCAGGTGTGTCAGACCGTGCATTAGTGCACAGCTTAGAGTATATAATTTACGTACAGTCAAGTGGCGTGTAGGTTTATACTCATATGATGTGCCTGGGCAGCTCATGAGGCAATATTTTTTTTCTAGAGGGCAGGCAGAGTGCTGCACAGTGGGTTCAGAATTGCCAAACTTGAGGTCTTCTGGGCCAGGAGTGTGAGGACGGAAGTCTGAGAACACAAGCTACACTTGGGTTTCAGGTCGAGGGCACGGCAGGTACCTCGGCAGATCTGAACCAATATCTCATGCATCTGAATTCAGGGCGAGGATCAGACATTGGCTCTGGTTGGAGTTTCTGTACATGACGGCCCATTCATGAAGGGAGTGGAATCTCTAGTCCATGGAGGTTTCCCCACGTTGGGAGTTGTGAGATGGCCCTTCAAAGATTCCTTCTGCGGGACAATTGAGACCTGTTGGACAGCTCCAGGACATCACATATGGAATGACTCGAGAGCACCATTCGAGGATGAATGCCTGGGAAGCCCGCCTCGCATTCCAATTTTCTTCTAGCAACAAGACAGTATAGATCTGATGGCTCAGCAGGTGTTACCGGGTTGGCTGAGTTGAAATGGACTTTCCGGAGGATGGGTCCTAATGTTTGTTTGTGTCCCTGAGGGCCTTGGAATGGGGCGGTGGCACCGGCACCCTGAAGTATTCTCCAAAGCCTTTGACATAGCTCCCATGCACAAGTTTCCTTGTGGAGACGAGATTTGTTCTGATGGGTGCCTCAGGAGAAGCCCTATGCTGGTATTGGAATCCAGGCTTTTGAGGAGACATGCCTGTAAACCAAAGCTATGGATCCCATTATGTCCTAGGGTCCTGCCTGGTTCAATCTTCTTCCCTGGGGACATTCATCTATGGTATGAGTGGAGGTTGATGCTCAGCTGGTGTCAGACGGCCCTTGTTTGTCCGGGACAACCTACACCATTGGGATGGCCTCAGGGACTATGGAGGGTTCTCCTAATTTGAACGGTTTGAGACAATGGCATGGGCAGAATTCCCATGGATTGGGTAGGCACAGTACTAATGTGTGGCTCCAGGGGCTCAGTCTCGAGGGTATGTGGCCCAGGAATTTGAGGACAGAAAACAAAAAACACAAACTCATCTTAGGTTTGGGAACGTAGGTATGGCAAGCCCGACCTACAAACCAGGAGAAGAACTCTTCAGGATATGAAGAAAGAGCGAGTCTGAGGCGATTGCTCAGGCTTTTGTCTCTGGATTTTGTATCAGCGATGGCCGAGGAATGTCGGGGAGGCCTCCTGGGCCATGGACGAATCTTCCTCTCTGTGGATCTGGTTCGATCCCAATTCTTTTTCGTGAATCTGTGGGATGGGAGGACTCCTTTAAGGTTTGTTACCTGAGGTGTCCCACCAAAAGAGGAATTCCAAAGCAGAGCCCTGGGCAAGAGTGAAGGGACAACCCGAAATATGGTTAAAAATTGGGGTCTAGTGGCATGGCAAGCCCAATATGCTGTTTCTTCATGCAGCCACTGAGAGGCCTTGCCTGAGGACCGGGCTCAGGCTGAGGGTCACAATGTGTGTTTGAGACCAATGTAGCCCTCAAGCATGGGCTGGGTCTCATGTGCCACACTGGTTTCAACTACACTGAACGTTGGACAACATGCCAACCACGAGGTTTCTTGCCAAGGGAACGAGTTCTGATTTCTGCAACATTTTCAAACCTGGGCAGTGATTAGAGATAAGGTCTAGGTACTGAAGCCTGAAAACCGAGGTTGGGAAGATATGACGAACTAAGGCCATGGCGGTTCCAATGTGCCTAGTGTGCGGCCAGCTGTCTGGGTGGGGCCAGGAGGTCCAGCTCAGGCTGTGTCAGAGAAGGCAATGATGCCCAGATCAGCCTATATATTTGGTGTACAGCCAAATGGCGTGCAGGTTGATCTTCATTTGGGGTTTCTAGGTAGCCCCAGAGGGCAATGTTTCTCTTGGAGGGCCCACAGAGTGCTGCATTGTACTTCTGGATTGCCAAACTGGAGGGCTTGTGGGCCGGTAGTCTGAGGACGGAACTCTGAGAACACAAGCTAGGCTTAGGTTTTATGGTGAGGACATGGCAAACACAATCTACAGACCTGAATCGAGATCTCGTGCACCTGAAGTCAGGTTGAGCATCAGACGATGCCTCAGGTTTGACTTTCTGTCCCTGATGGCCCCTTCATAAAGGGGGGGAATCACGAGGCCGTGGGGGTTTTCCCACCATGGGAGTTGTGAGAAGCTCCAAACTGCAAAGATTCTACTGTGGGACAATTGAGACCAGTTGGTTGGCTCCAGGCCAACGATTCTGAGCAGGGTTCTAAGGATGGATGGCTGGGTAGCCCACCTCGCATTCCAATATTCTCCTACCTACAAGATAGGCTAGATCTGTTGCATCTCGGGGAGCAACTGAGGAGGCTGAGTTTAAATGGACTCTCCTGTGGATGGGTCCTAATATGTTTTTGTGTCTATGGAGACTGTGGCATTAAGCGGTGGCACCAGGGCCCTGAAGGCTTCTCCTAAACAGAGGTTTGACACAGCTCCACCATGCAAGTTTCCCATGTGTAGAGGAGATTTGTTCTGATGGGTGAGTCAAGAAACAGCAATATTCTGGTATTGAAATCCAGGCCTCTGAGGAGAGATGCCTGGAAACCAAAGCAATGAATCCGATTAGTGCCTAGGGGCCTGTTGGTTTCTTTTTACCTCGGGCGACATCTATCTATGGGTCAGAGTGCAGGTAGGTGCTCAGATGAACTCAGATTGCCCGTGTTTGTCCTTGGAAGCCAACACTATGGAATGGCCTCAGGGAATTTAAAGGTTTATACTTTTAGTTGCGTTGTCGCCATTGGAATGGGCTCACACAATTCCCTTGCGAGGGCAAGAACAGTCCTCAGGTTTGGCTTCAGGGGCCTGAGCCTATAGGGTGTGTAAGCCAGAGCTGTTTGGACAGTTGTCTGAAAACACAAACTCGAATTCTGTTTCGGGTCATAGGTAGGGCAGGACTCATCTACAGACCATGAGGAGAACATTTCGGTATATGAAAAAAAAGCGAGTGTGAGGCTATTGCTCATGTTTTTGTCTCTGCATATCATGTCACTCATGGTCGTGAAATTTCCGGGTGACTTCATGGGAAATGGACGAGTCTTACTCTCTGGGGATTTGGCCCCTTCCAAAGAGGTTGGGGTCATTCTGTGGGATGGAAGAAGTCGTTTTTTTTGTTGTTGTTGCTTTGTTTTGTTTCATTTTTTAACCTCCGTTGTCCCACCAAATGAGGAATTCCAGAGTAGAGCTCTGGGGAGGGGTGACTGGACAACAAGAAATCTAGTTAAAAATTGGGGCCTAGGGCTATGTCAAGCCCATTATGACATTTAGTGATCCAGGCTCTGAGAGGAATTACTAGAGGACAGGACTCACACTGAGGGTCACAATGCATATTTATGCCATCGTCGCACTCAAGAATAGGCGGGCCTCAGGGTGAATGCTAGTTTCTCCTACAATGAACGTTGGACAACATGCCAACCACAAGGTTTCTTGCCATGTGTAAGGAGAAGTTCTGATTTCTGCATCACTCACCCCTGGGCAGTGATTGGAGATAAAGTCTAGTTTCTGAGGCCTGAAAACTGAGGTAGGGAAGAGATGATGACCTAAGGCCATGGCGGGTCTGATGTGCTCAGTGTGCGGTCTGCTGTCTGGGTGTTGGTCAGGAAGTCCGGGCTCAGGTTGTGTCAGACAGTGCATTAGTGCCCAGGTTAGACTATATAATTCGGGCAAAGTCGAGTACCGTGTAGGTTTATCTTCATATAAGGTGCCTTGGCAGCTCTTTAGGCAATATTTTTTTTCCAGAAAGCAGGCCATGTGCTGCATTGTGGGACCAGATTTACCAATCATGAGGGCTTTGAGGCCAGGAGAGTGAGGTCGGAATTCTGAGAACAAAAGCTATACTTGGGCTCAGGGCAAGGGCACGGCAGGTACCCCCTGCAGATCTGAACCAATATCTCATCCATTTCAAGTCAGGGAGAGAATTAGACTTTGGCTTAGGTTGGAGTTTCTGTGCCTGACGGCCCCTTCATGAAGGGAGCGGGAATTTCGTGTCCATGGAGTTTTTCCCACGTGGGAGTTGTGGGTTGCCCCCTTCAAGAATTCCTTCTGCAGCACAATTGAGACCTTTGGGCAGCTCGAGGACATCCCATATGGAATGACTCCAGAGCACCGTTCGAGGGAGGATGCCTGGGAAGCCAGCCTCGCATTCCAATTGTCTCCTAGCAACAAGCCAGTTTAGATCTGATGGCTCTGCGGGAGCAACCGGGGTGGCTGACTTGATATGGACTTTCCTGAGGATGGGTCCTAATGTGTGTTTGTGTCCATGGGGCCTTGGAATGGGGCCGTGGCACCAGGACCCTGAAGTATTCTCCTAAGCTTTTGACATAGCTCGATGCACATGTTTCCTTGTGGAGACGAGATTTGTTCTGATTGCTGCCTCAGAAAAACCCCTATGCTGGTATTGGAATCCAGGCTTTTGAGGAGACATGCCTGTAACCAAAGCAATGGATCCGATATGGCCAGGGTCCTGTCTGGTTCAATCTTCTTCTCTGCAGACATCCATCTATGGTATGAGTGGAGGTTGATGCTCAGCTGCTATCAGACCGCGCTTGTTTGTCACGGGCGACCTGCACTATTGGGATGGCCTCAGGGATTTGGAGGGTTCTCCTAATTTTACGGTTTTGGACAATGGAATGGGCAGAGTTCCCATGGATTGGGTAGGCACAGTCCTTATGTGTGGCTCCAGGGACCGCAGCGTGGAGGGTGTGTGGCCCAGGACTTTGAGGACAGAAATCTGAAAACATAAACTCAGCTTAGGTTTGGAGACGTAGGTATGGCAGGCCCGATCTATAAACCATGAGAAGAACTCTTCAGGATATGAAGAAAAAGCGAGTCTGAGGTGCTTGTTCAGTCTTTTGTCTCTAGATTCGGTATCAGCGATGGCCGTGGATTGTCTGGGAAACCTCATGGGCCATTGACGAATCTTCCTCTCTGTGGAATTGGGCCGATCACAATTCTTTTTCGTCAATCTGTGGAATGGGAGGTCTCCTTTCAGGTTGGTTACCTTAGGTGTCCCGCCAAAAGAGGAATTCCAAAGAAGAGCCCTGTGGAAAAGCGAAGGGACAACCCGAACTATGGGTAAAATTTGGGGCCTAGGGGCATGGCAAGCCCAATATGCTGTCTCTTCATCCAGCCACTGAGAGGCCTTACCTGAGGACTGGGATCAGGCTGAGGGTCACAATGTGTGTTTGTGACCAATGTGGCCCATAAACATGGGCGGGGCCTCATGGGCCACACTGGTTTCAACTACACTGAACATTGGAAAACATGCCAACCACATGGTTTCTAGCCACGGGGAAGGAGTTGTGATTTCTGCATCACTTACAAGCCTGGGCAGTGATTGGAGATAAGGTCTAGGTTCTGAAACTTGAGAATCGAGGTTGGGAAGAGATGACGACCTAAGGACATGGCTCGTCCGGCGTGCTCAGTGTTCGACCAGCTTTCTGGGTGGGGCCAGGAAGTCCAGGCTCAGGCTGTGTAGAAAGGGCAATAGTGCCCATGTCAGCCTATATATTTGGGGTACAGTCGAATGGCGTGCAGGTTGATCCTCATTTGGAGTTTCTGGGTAGCCCCACAGGGCAATGTTTTTCTTCCTGAAGGCGGGAAGAGTGCTGCATTATAGTTCTGGTTTGCAAACTGGAGGCTTGTGGGCCAGTAGTCTGAAGACGGAAATCTGAGAAAAGAAGCTAGGCTTTGGTTTCTGGGTGAGGACAAGGCAGGAACAATCTACAGACCTGAATCGAGATCTCGTGCTTCTGAAGTCAGGGCGAGGATCAGAAGATCGCTCAGGTTGGTGTTTCTGTCCCTGATGGCCCCTTCATGAAGGGGCGGGGGGGTCAAGAGGCCGTGAGGGTTTTCCCACGATGTTAGTTGTGAGAAGCTCCAAACTGCAAAGATTCTTGTGCAGGACAATTGAGACATGTTGGTTGGCTCCAGGCCAACGATTCCGAGCAGGGTTCTAAGGATGGATGCCTGGGTAGCCCACCTTGCATTCCAATTGTGTCCTAGCAACAAGACAGGTTATATCTGCTGGATTTGGGCGAGCAATCTGGATCTGAGTTGAAATGGACTCTCCTGTGGATGGATCCTAATATGTTTTTGTGTCTATTGAGACCTTGGAATGAAGCGGTGGCACTGGGGTCCTGAAGGGTTTTTTCAAACAGAGGCTTTGACACAACTCCAACGTGCAAGTTTCCCATATGTAGATGAGATTTTTTATGCCGGATGAGTCAGGAAACAGCCATATGCTGGTATTGAAATCCAGGCCTCTGAGGAGAGATGACTGGATACCACAACAATGAATCCGAATAGTGCCTAGGGGCCTGTTCTTACCTTTTTACCTCTGGGAACATCAGTCTATGCGTCTGAGTGCATGTAGGTTCTCAGTTGGGCTCAGATTGCCCGAGTTTGTCCTGGGAAGCCACCACTATTGGGATGGCCTCAGGGAGTTTGCAGGTTTATCCTATTAGTAGGGTTGTGGCCATTGGAATGGGCACATACAATTCCCTTGGAGAGGGCAAGTACAGTCCTCAGGTTTGGCTCCAGGGGCCTGAGCCTGTAGGGTGTGTAGGCAGAGCTGTTTGGACAGTCGTCTGAAAACACAAACGCGGCTTATGTTTCAGGTCATAGGTATGGCAGGATTGATGTACAGACCATGAGGAGAACACTTCGGGATATGAATAAGGGGCTAGTGTGAGGCTCGTGCTCAAGTTTTTGTCTCTGGATATCGTGTCACTCATGGTCGTGAAATTCCCTGGTGACTTCATGGGAAATGGACGAGTCTTACACTCTGGGGGTTTGGCCCCGTCCAAAGAGTTTGGGGTCATTCTGTGGGATGGAAGAAGTCCGTTTTGTTGTTGTTGTTGATTTGCCATGTTTTGTTTTTTAACCTCAGGTGTCCCACCAAATGAGGGATTCCAGAGTAGAGCCCTGGGGAGGGCCGAACGGACAACCAGAAATCTGGTTAAAAATTGTGGCCTAGGGACATGTCAAGCCCATTATGACATCTAATGGTCGAGCCACTGAGAGGACTTACTAGAGGACAGGACTCAAGCTGAGGGTCACAATGCGTGTTTATGCCCACTTCGCAAACAAGAATGGGCAGGGCCTCATGGTGAATCCTGGTTTCTCCTACACTGAACGTTGGACAACATGCCAACCACAAGGTTTCTTGCCATGGGTAAGGAAGAGTTCTGATTTCTGCATCACAGGCACCCCTGGGCAGTGATTGGAGATAAGGTCTAGGTACTGAAGCCTAAAAACTGAGGTAGGGAAGAGATGATGACCTAAGGCCATGGCGGGTCTGATGTGCTCAGTGTGCGGTCAGCTGTCTGGGTGTTGGTCAGGAGGTCCGGGCTCAGGTTGTGTCAGACAGTGCATTAGTGCCCAGGTTAGACTATATAATTTGGGTACAGTCGAGTGCCATGTAGATTTATCCTCATATAAGTTGTCTGGGCAGCTCATTAGGCAAAATTTGTTTTCTAGAGGGCAGGCAGAGTGCTTCATTGTCAGTCCGGAATTGCTAAACTTGAGGGCTTCATGTAGAGGAGTGTGAGGACGGAAGTCTGAGAACACAAGCTAGACTTGGGTTTCAGGGCGAGGACACGGCAGGTACCACTGTAGATCTGAACCAATATCTCATGCATCTGAAGTCAGGGCGAGGATCAGACGTTGGCTCAGGTTGGAGTTTCTGTGCATGACGGACCCTTCATGAAGGGAGCGGAATCTCAAGGCCATGGAGTTTTTCCCACGTTGGGAGTTGTGGGGTGCCCCCATCAAGATTTCCTTCTGCGGGACAATTGAGACCTGTTGGGCAGAACCAGGACATCCCATATGGAATGACTCCAGGGCACTGTTCGAGGATGGATGCCTGGGAAGCCGGCCTCGCATTCCAAATGTCTCCCAGCAACAAGACAGTTTAGATCTGATGGCTCTGCGGGAGAAACCGGGGTGGCTGACTTGAAATGGACTTTCCTGAGGATGGGTCCTAATGTGTGTTTGTGTCCATGAGGGCCTTAAAAAGGGGCGGTGGCACCGGGACCCTGAAGTATTCTCCTAAGCTTTTGACATAGCTCGATGCACAAGGTTCCTTGTGGAGACGAGATTTGTTTTGATGGGTGCCTCAGGAAAACTTCTATGCTGGTATTGGAATCCAGGCTTTTGAGGAGACATGCCTGTAATCCAAAGCAATGTATCCGATTATGGCCTAGGGTCCTGTCTGGTTCAATCTTCTTCTCAGGGGACATCCATCTATGGTATGAGTGGAGGTAGATGCTCAGCAGGTATCAGACCGCCCTTGTTTGTCCCGGGCGACCTGCACTATTGGGTTGGCCTCAGGGATTTGTAGGGTTCTCCACATTTTACTGTATTGGACAATGGCATCGGCAGAATTCCCATGGATTGGGTTGGCACAGTCCTAATGTGTGACTCCAGGGGCCCCAGCCTGGAGGGTGTGTGGCCCAGGACTTTGAGGACAGAAGTCTGAAAACACAAACTCAGCTTAGGTTTGGGGAAGTAGGTATGGCAGGCCCGATCTATAAACCATGAGAAGAACTCTTCCGGATATGAAGAGAGAGCGAGTCTGAGGCGCTTGCTCAGGCTTTTGTCTCTGGATTTTGTATCAGAGATGGCCGTGGAATGTCGGGGAGGCCTCATGGGCCATGGACGAATTTTCCTCTCTGTGGATTTGGCCCGATCCCAATTGTTTTTCGTCAATCTGTGGAATGGGAGGACTCCTTTCAGGTTTGTTACATCAGGTGTCCCGCCAAAAGAGTAATTCCATGGAATTACTCCCAGCATATGAGAAAACATGCCAACCACTAGGCTTTTGTTTTTTTGTTTTTTTACCTCAGGTGGACCACCAAAAGAGGGATTCCAGAGCAGAGTCGTGGGTGGGGGCAACTGCACAACCATAACTCTGGTTAATATTGGGACCTAAGAACATGGCAAGCCCCATATGTGGGCTCTTGGTCCAGACACTTAGAGGCCTTCCTTGAGGATAGGTCTCACACTGAGTTTCACAATGTGTTTTTGTGCCCAAGGAGCCCCTCAAGACAAGGCGTGGCCTAATGTACCATGCTGGTTTCTCCTACACTGAACGTTGCACAGTATGGGAACCACAAGTTTTCTGGCAATGGGGAAGATGGAGTTCTAATTTCTGCAACACTTTCACTCCTGGACTGTGAATGGATTTAAGGTCTAGGTTCTGAAGCCTGAAAACTGAGGTTGGGAAGAGATGAAGCCCTAAGTCCATGGTGTGTCTGATGTGCTCAGTGTTCGGCCAGCTGTTGAGTGTGGGTAGGGAGGTGCAGGCTCAGGCTGTGGCAGACAGGGAATTAGTGCCCAGGCTAGACTGTATCATTGGGGTGCAGTCGAGTTTCGTGCAGCATAGTACTCATTTGTGGTTACTGGGTAGCCCCAGAGGGCAATGTTTTTCTTCTGGAGGGAAGACACAGTGCCACATAGTGACTCCAGAATTCCCAAACTGAAAGGCTTGTGGGCCAGGAGTGTGAGGAAAAAATTCTGAGAACACAAGCCAGACTTAGATTTCGGGGTGAGGGGACGGCAGGCACCCTCTGCAGAGATGATTTGAGATCCCGTATACCTGAAGACAGAGCTAGGATCAGATTTTGGCTTACGTCAGAGTTTCTGTCCACGACGGCCCCTTCATGAAGGGGAGGGTGTCACGAGGACATGGAGGTTTTCCCACGATGGGAATTGTGAGATGCTCCAAACCACAATGATTCCTTCTGTGGGACTGTCGAGACCTATTGGATGGCTCCAGGACATCCCATAAGGAAGTTATCCAGAGCAGGGTTCTAAGGATGGATGCGTGGGCAGCCTGCCTCCCATTCCAGGTGTCTCATAGAGCCAAGGCAAGTTCGATCTGTTGGATCTAGGGGAGCAACTGAGGCGGGTGTTTTGAAATGGGTGATTTGAGGATGGGTCATAATGTGCATTTGTGTCCATGTAGACCTTGGAATGGGGTTCTTGATCCGGGGCCTTGAGGGATGTTCATAACCGGAGGTTTTGATGGAGCTCTATAAAGTATGTTTCCTATGTAAAGAAGAGAATTGTTTTGATGAGTGCCTAAGGAATCTCCCATATGCTGGTATTGGACACCAGGCCTCTAGGAGAGATGACTGGAATCAAAAGCAATGGAACTGATTAGGGCCTAAGTGCCCGTCCAGTTCAATCTTATTCTATGGGGATATCTGCCTCTGGGTCTGAGTGGAGGTGGTTTCCTAACTTGTGAAAGATCATCCCTGTGTGTCCTCGGCAGCCAACACAATTCAGATGACCTGGGGGAGTTTGGAGGATTCTCCTAATCTAAAAACTTGTGGCCAATGGAAATGGCAGAATTCCGCCTGAGAGTGAAGCCACAGTCCTGTGGTGTGGTTCCAGGGGCCCAGCTTGGATGGTGTGTGGGCCAGGACTCTGGGGACAGAAGTCTGAAAACACAAACTCAGCTTAGGTTTGGGGATGTATGTATGAAGGCTCGATCTACAGACCGTGAGAATTTTCCGGGCTATGAACAAAGGGCGAGTATGTGGCGCTTGCTCAGGATTTTGTCTCTGGATTTTGTGTCAATAGTGGCCGTGGAATGTTGGGGTGTTCTAAAGGCCATGGACAATTCTTTCTCTGGTGATTTAGCCTGATCCCAAGTGGTTGGGATCATTCAGTGGATGGGAAGAGTCCTTTCTGTATTTTTTTTTATCTCAGTTGTCCCACCAAAGAGGGATTCCAGAGTAGAGCCCTGAGTAGGGGTGACTAGACATCTCGAACTCTAGTAGAGATTGGGGGACTAGGGGCTAGGCAAGCCCCATATGTGGGCTGTTGTTCCAGTCACTAATAGGCTTTACATGAGGATAGGGCTCACGCTGAGGGTCACAATGTGTGTTTGTGCAAATTGTGGCCCTCAGGGATAGGTGGGGCCTCATAGTCCATGCTGCTTTCTCCTACAATGAACATTGGACAACATGCCAACCACTAGGTTTCTTGCCAAGGCGAAGGAGAAGTTCTTATTCTTGCATCACGTTCACTCCTGAGCAGTGAGTAGAGATAAGGTCTAGGTTCTGAAGGTGAAAACTGAGGTTGGGTAGAGATGATGGCCTAAAGCCATTGTGAGTGTGATATGCTCTGTGTATGGCCAGCTGTCTGGGTGTTGGACTGGAGGTCTTCCCTCAGGCTGTTTCAGACTGGGCTTTAGTGCACAGGCTAGACTGTATAATTGGGGTATGGTCGAGTGGCATGCAGGTTGTTACTCATTTGGCGTTTCTGGTTAGCCCTATAGGGCAACATTTTTCTTCTGGAGGGCAGGCAGAGTGCTGCATTGTGTCTCCAGAATTGCCAAACTGGAGGGGTGTGGCCAGGATTGTGAGGAAGGAAGTCTGAAAACACAAGCTAGCACGAGTTTTGGGGCCAAGAGCATGGCAGGCCCACTCTGCAGAGGCTGAATCGAGATCTCCTGCAGGTGAGGTCAGGGCGATTATCAGATGTTGCCTCAAGCTGGAGTTTGTGTCCATGACGGCCCCTTCCTGAAGGGGGTGGGGGCGTCATGAGGCCAGGGAGGTTTCCCTATGCTGGGAGTTGTGAGCTGCTCCAAACTTCAAAGTTTCCTTCTTCAGGACAGTCGAGTACTATTGGATGGTTCCAGGATGCCCCATACAGAAAGACTCGAGAGCAGGGCCCTAAGCATGGATGCCGAGAAACGCCAACTCACCTTCCCATTGCCTGGTCGAGACAAGGCGCGCTCAATCTGCGGGCTCTTGGGTGAGCTACCCAGAAGGCTGAGTTTAAATGGACTCTCCTGAGGATAAGTCATAATGTGGGTTGGTGGCCATGGAGACCTTGGAATGTGGCAGTAGCTAAGGGACTCTGCAGGATTCTCCAACCCGAAGGGCTTGACACAACTCCAACAAGGAAGCTTCCCATGGTGAGATGAGAGGTCTTCTGTCTGGTGCCTCAGGAAAGCCCCGTATGCTGGTCTTCGAACCCAGGCCTCTGAGGAGTGATACCTTGACACCAAAGCAAGAGTTCATAATAGGGCCTAGGGGCCTGTCTGGTTCAATCTTCTGTCTCTGCGGATATCTGTCTGTGTGTCTGCATGGAGGTAGTAGTTGCTCAGCTTGTGTCATAATGCCCCTATTTGTCCAGTGCGGCTTGCGGTAGTGGGATGTCCTTGGGGACCTTGAGGTTTCTACTATTTTGTAGAGTTGTGGCCAATGGAATGGGCAGTTTCTTAGGAGAGAGCAGGCACAGTTCTGTGGTGTGGCTCCAGAGACCCCAGCCTGGAGGCTGTGTGGGCCATGGCTGTGCAGACAGACATCCAAAAACCCTAACTCAGCTCAGGTTTGGGGCCGAGGTTACGGCAGGCCTGATCTACAGTCCATGAGGGGAGCTCCTCTGGATATGAAAGAAGGGTGAAAGGGAGGCAGTCGCTCAGGCTTTTGTCTCTGGATGTTTTGTCCACAATGGCCGTTTAATGTAGGAGTTGCTTCATGGGTCGTAGAAGTCTCCCTCTCTGGTAGTTTGTCCAGCCCCCAAGAGTTTGGGGTCATTCTGTGGGAAGGGAAGTGTCCTGTTTTCTGCTTCATGTGTCCCCCCAGTAGAGGGATTCAAGAGCATAGCAGTGGGTACTGACTACTGGAATACTCGCCCTCTGGTTAAGCCTGGGGGCCTATGGATATGACAAGCCCCATATGCAGGATCTTGGTCCAGCCACTGAGAGGCGTTACTTTAATACGGGACTCACGCTGCAGGTCACAATGCATGTCTGTGCCCTAGGCGGCCCTCAAGCACTGGCGTGGCCTTTCGGACAATGCAGGTTTTCCCACATTGAACGTTGGACAACATGCCAACCACAAGGTTTCTGGCCATGGGGAAGGAGGAATTCTAATTTCTGCATCACGTTCACCCCTGGGCAGTGATTGGAGATAAGGTCTAGGTTCTGAAGCCTGAAAACCGAGGTTGGGAAGAGATGACGACCTACAGCCATAACGGGTCCTATGTGTCCAGGTTGGGGCCAGCTCTCTGGGTGTCGTTTGGGATGTCTTGTCTCAGGCTGTCACAGACAGGGCATTAGTATACAGGGTGGGCTGTATAATTGCTTTACAATCGAGTGGCATGCATTAGAAAATCATTTGGGGTTTCTTATTAGCAGCATAGGGCAAAGTTTTTCTTCTGGAGGGCAGGCAGAGTGCTGCATTGTGGCTTCGGAATTCCCAAACTGGAGGGCTTGTGGGCCAGGAGAGTGAGGACGGAAGTCTGAGAACACAAGCTAGGCTTAGGTTTCGGGGCAAGGACATGGCAGGCACACTCTGCAGAGCTGAATTGAGATCTCATGCGTCTGAAGTCAGGTCGAGGTTCAGACTTTGGCTCAGGTTTGAGTTTCTGTCCATGTTGGCCCCTTCAGGAAGGGGGGGCATTATGAGGCCATGGGGGTTTTCCCACTTTTGGAGTTGTGAGATGCTCCAAACCTCAAGGATTCCTTCTGTGGGACAATTAAGATTTGTTGGATGGCTCCAGGACGTCTTATAAGGTATTTTTCCAGAACAGGGTTCTAAGTATGGATGCCTGGGCAGCCAGCCTCACATTCCAATTGTCTCCTAGCAACAAGAAACGTTTGATCTGCTGGCTTGGGGTAGCAACAGAGGGGGCTGAGTTGAAATGGACTTTCCTGAGGATGGTCTTAATGTTGGTTTGAGTCCATGGAGACCTTGGTATGGGGCAGTGGCACCAGGGCCCTGAAGGATTCTCCTAACCAGAGGTTATGACAAAGCTCCAATGAGCAAGTTTCCATGGGGAGATGAGATTTGTTCTTATTGGTGCCTCAGGAAACCACCATATGCTGGTATTGGAAACAAGGCCTCTGAGGAGAGATGCCTGGAAACCAAAGCAATGGATCTGATTAGGGCCTAGGGGCCTGTCCGGTTCAATATTCTTCTCTGGGGACATCTGTTGTCTGAGTGGAGGTAGTTGCTCAGCTGGTTTGAGATCACCCCTGTTTGTCATGGGCGGCCTACACTATTGGGATGGCCTCGGTGACTTTGGAGGTTTTTCCTAATTTGCAAGGTTGTGGCCAATGGAATGGGAAGAATTCCCTTGAAAGGGAAGCACAGTCCTGAGGTGTGGCTCCAGGGACCCAAGTGTGGAGCGTGTGTGGTCCAGGGCTATTTGGACAAAAGTCTGAAAACACAAACTCCACTTAGGTTGTGGGATGTAGGTATGGCCGGCCCGATCTATAGACCGTGAGGAGACCTCTTCGGGATATGAACAAAGGGCGAATGTGATGTGCATGCTCATGCTTTTATTTTTATTTTTCTGGAAATGTGTCACCGATTGCCATGGAATGTCGGGGTGTCTTCATGGGCCATCGATGAGGCTCCCTTTCTGGGGATTTGACCCGATCCCAAGAGATTGGGGTCATTCTGTGGGAAGGGAGGAGGCCTTTCTTTTTTTTTTGTTGTTGTTGTTTATTTTTTTTGTATTGTTTTTTTTTTTTTTAACCTCCGGTGGACCACCAAAAGACGGATTCTAGAGCAGAGTCGTGGGTGGGGGCAACAGGACAACCATACCTCTGGTTAACATTGGGACCTAAGAACATGGCAAGCCCCTTATGTGGGCTCTTGGTCCAGACACTGAGAGGCCTTCCTTGAGGATAGGTCTCACACTGAGTTTCACAATGTGTTTTTGTGCCCAAGGAGCCCCTCAAGTCAGGCCGTGGCCTAATGTACCATGCTGGTTTCTCCTACAATGAACGTTGCACAGTATGGGAACCACAAGTTTTCTGGCAATGGGGAAGATGGAGTTCTAATTTCTGCAACACTTTCACTCCTGGACTGTGATTGGATTTAAGGTCTAGGTTCTCAAGCCTGAAAACTGAGGTTGGGAAGAGATGAAGCCCTAAGGCCCTGGTGTGTCTGATGTGCTCAGTGTTCGGCCAGCTGTTGAGTGTGGGATGGGAGGTGCAGGCTCAGGCTGTGGCAGACAGGGAATTAGTGCCCAGGCTAGACTCCATCATTGGGGTGCAGTCGAGTTTTGTGCAGGATGGTACTCATTTGTGGTTACTGGGTAGCCCCAGAGGGCAACGTTTTTCTTCTGGAGGGAAGACACAGTGCCACATAGTGACTCCAAAATTCCCAAACTGGAAGGATTGTGGGCCAGGAGTGTGAGGAAAAAATTCTGAGAACACAAGCCAGACTTAGATTTCGGGGTGAGGGGACAGCAGGCACCCTCTGCAGATATGATTCGAGATCCCGTATACCTGAAGACAGAGCTAGGATCAGACGTTTTCTTAGGTCGGAGTTTCTGTCCATAACGGCCCATTCATGAAGGGGAGGGTGTCACGAGGACATGGAGGTTTTCCCACGATGGGAATTTTGAGATGCTCCGAACCACAATGATTCCTTCTGTGGGACAGTCGAGACATGTTGGATGGCTCCAGGACATCCCATAAGGAAGTTATCAAGAGCAGGGTTCTAAGGATGGATGCGTGGGCAGCCTGCCTCCCATTTCAGGTGTCTCATAGAGCCAAGGTAAGTTCGATCGCTGGATCTAGGGGAGCAACCGAGGCGGGTGTTTTGAAATGGGTGAGTTGAGGATGGGTCATAATGTGCATTTGTGTCCATGTAGACCTTGGAATGGGGTGCTTGATCCGGGGCCTTGAGGGATGTTCATAACCGGAGGTTTTGATGGAGCTCTAAAGAGTATATTTCCTATGTGGAGAAGAGAATTGTTTTGATGAGTGCCTAAGGAATCTCCCATATGCTGGTATTGGAAACCAGGCCTCTGAGGAGAGATGACTGGAATCAAAAGCAATGGATCTGATTAGGGCCTAAGTGCCCGTCCAGTTCAATCTTATTCTATGGGGATATCTGTCTCTGGGTCTGAGTGGAGGCGGTTTCCTAACTTGTGAAAGATCATCCCTGTGTGTCCTGGGCAGCCAACACAATTCGGATGGCCTGGGGGAGATTGGAGGATTCTCCTAATCTATAGGGTTGTGGCCAATGGAAATGGCAGAATTCCCCTGGAGAGGGAAGCCACAGTCCTGAGGTGTGGCTCCAGGGGCCCCAGCTTGGATGGTGTGTGGGCCAGCACTGTGGGGACAGAAGTCTGAAAACACAAACTCAGCTTAGGTTTGGGGATGTATGTATGAAGGCTCGATCAACAGACCGTGAGAATTTTCCGGGCTATGAACAAAGGGCGAGTATGTGGCGCTTGCTCAGGGTTTTGTCTCTGGATTTTGTGTCAATGGTGGCCGTGGAATGTAGGGGTGTCCTCAAGGGCCATGGACAATTCTTTCTCTGGTCATTTGGCGTGATCCCAAGTGGTTGGGATCATTCTGTGGTTGGGAAGAGTCCTTTCTGTATTTTTTTTTTTTTACCTCAGGTGTCCGAACAAAGAGGGATTCCAGAGTAGAGCCCTGAGTAGGGGTGACTAGACATCTCGAACTCTGGTTGAGATTGGGGGACTAGGGGCTTGGCAAGCCCCATATGTGTGCTGTTGTTCCAGTCACTAATAGGCTTTACATGAGGATAGGGCTCACGCTGAGGGTCACAATGTGTGTTTGTGCACATTGTGGCCCTCAGGATAGGTGGGGCCTCATAGTCCATGCTGCTTTCTCCTACAATGAACATTGGACAACATGCCAACCACTAGGTTTCTTGCCAAGGCGAAGGAGAAGTTCTGATTCTTGCATCACGTTCACTCCTGAGCAGTGAGTGGAGATAAGTTCTAGGTTCTGAAGGTGAAAACTGAGGTTGGGTAGAGATGATGGCCTAAAGCCATTGTGGGTGTGATATGCTCTGTGTATGGCCAGCTGTCTGGGTGTTGGACTGGAGGTCTGCCCTCAGGCTGTTTCAGACAGGGCTTTAGTGCACAGGCTAGACTGTATAATTGGGGTATGGTCGAGTGGCATGCAGGTTGTTACTCATTTGGCGTTTCTGGTTAGCCCTATAGGGCAACATTTTTCTTCTGGAGGGCAGGCAGAGTGCTGCATTGTGTCTCCAGAATTGCCAAACTGGAGGGGTGTGGCCAGGATTGTGAGGAAGGAAGACTGAAAACACAAGCTAGCACGAGTTTTGGGAACAAGAGCATGGCAGGCCCACTCTGCAGAGGCTGAATCGAGATCTCCTGCAGGTGAGGTCAGGGCGAGTATCAGATGTTGCCTCAAGCTGGAGTTTGTGTCCATGACGGCCCCTTCCTGAAGGGGTGGGGGCGTCGGCGTCATGAGGCCAGGGAGGTTTCCCTACGCTGGGAGTTGTGAGCTGCTCCATACTTCAAAGTTCCCTTCTTCAGGACAGTCGAGTATTATTGGATGGTCCCAGGATGCCCCATACAGAAAGACTCGAGAGCAGGGGCCTAAGCATGGATGCCGAGAAACGCCAACTCACCTTCCCATTGCCTGGTCGAGACCAGGCACGCTCAATCTGTGGGCTCTTGGGTGAGCTACCCAGAAGGCTGAGTTTAAATGGACTCTCCTGAAGATAAGTCATAATGTGGGTTGGTGGCCATGGAGACCTTGGAATGTGGCAGTAGCTAAGGGACTCTGCAGGATTCTCCAACCCGAAGGGCTTGACACAACTCCAACAAGGAAGCTTCCCATGTGGAGATGAGAGGTCTTCTGCCTGGTGCCTCAGGAAAGCCCCGTATGCTGGTCTTCGAACCCAGGCCTCTGAGGAGTGATACCTGGACACCAAAGCAAGAGTTCATAATAGGGCCTAGGGGCCTGTCTGGTTCAATCTTCTGTCTCTGCGGATATCTGTCTGTGTGTCTGCATGGAGGTAGTAGTTGCTCAGCTTGTGTCATAATGCCCCTATTTGTCCAGTGCGGCTTGCGGTAGTGGGATGTCCTTGGGGACCTTGAGGTTTCTACTATTTTGTAGAGTTGTGGCCAATGGAATGGGCAGTTTCTTAGGAGAGAGCAGGCACAGTTCTGTGGTGTGGCTCCAGAGACCCCAGCCTGGAGGCTGTGTGGGCCATGGCTGTGCAGACAGACATCCAAAAACCCTAACTCAGCTCAGGTTTGGGGCCGAGGTTACGGCAGGCCTGATCTACAGTCCATGAGGGGAGCTCCTCTGGATATGAAAGAAGGGTGAGAGGGAGGCAGTCGCTCAGGCTTTTGTCTCTGGATGTTTTGTCCACAATGGCCGTTTAATGTAGGAGTTGCCTCATGGGTCGTAGAAGTCTCCCTCTCTGGTAGTTTGTCCAGCCCCCAAGAGTTAGGGGTCATTCTGTGGGAAGGGAAGTGTCCTGTTTTCTGCTTCATGTGTCCCCCCAGTAGAGGGATTCTAGAGCATAGCAGTGGGTACTGACAACTGGAATACTCGCCCTCTGGTTAAGCCTGGGGGCCTATGGATATGACAAGCCCCATATGCAGGATCTTGGTCCAGCCACTGAGAGGCGTTACTTTAATACGGGACTCACGCTGCAGGTCACAATGCATGTCTGTGCCCTAGGCGGCCCTCAAGCACTGGCGTGGCCTTTCGGACAATGCAGGTTTTCCCACATTGAACGTTGGACAACATGCCAACCACAAGGTTTCTTGCCATGGGGAAGGAGGAATTCTAATTTCTGCATCACGTTCACCCCTGGGCAGTGATTGGAGATAAGGTCTAGGTTCTGAAGCCTGAAAACCGAGGTTGGGAAGAGATGACGACCTACAGCCATAACGGGTCCTAAGTGTCCAGGTTGGGGCCAGCTCTCTGGGTGTCGTTTGGGATGTCTTGTCTCAGGCTGTCACAGACAGGGCATTAGTATACAGGGTGGGCTGTATAATTGCTTTACAATCGAGTGGCATGCATTAGAAAATCATTTGGGGTTTCTTATTAGCAGCATAGGGCAAAGTTTTTCTTCTGGAGGGCAGGCAGAGTGCTGCATTGTGGCTTCGGAATTCCCAAACTGGAGGGCTTGTGGGCCAGGAGAGTGAGGACGGAAGTCTGAGAACACAAGCTAGGCTTAGGTTTCGGGGCAAGGACATGGCAGGCACACTCTGCAGAGCTGAATTGAGATCTCATGCGTCTGAAGTCAGGTCGAGGTTCAGACTTTGGCTCAGGTTTGAGTTTCTGTCCATGTTGGCCCCTTCAGGAAGGGGGGGCATTATGAGGCCATGGGGGTTTTCCCACTAATGGAGTTGTGAGATGCTCCAAACCGCAAGGATTCCTTCTGTGGGACAATTAAGATTTGTTGGATGGCTCCAGGACGTCTTATAAGGTATTTTTCCAGAACAGGGTTCTAAGTATGGATGCCTGGGCAGCCAGCCTCACATTCCAATTGTCTCCTAGCAACAAGAAACGTTTGATATGCTGGCTTGGGGTAGCAACAGAGGGGGCTGAGTTGAAATGGACTTTCCTGAGGATGGTCTTAATGTTGGTTTGAGTCCATGGAGACCTTGGTATGGGGCAGTGGCACCAGGGCCCTGAAGGATTCTCCTAACCAGAGGTTATGACAAAGCTCCAATGAGCAAGTTTCCATGCGAGACGAGATTTGTTCTTATTGGTGCCTCAGGAAACCACCATATGCTGGTATTGGAAACAAGGCCTCTGAGGAGAGATGCCTGGAAACCAAAGCAATGGATCTGATTAGGGCCTAGGGGCCTGTCCGGTTCAATATTCTTCTCTGGGGACATCTGTTGTCTGAGTGGAGGTAGTTGCTCAGCTGGTTTGAGATCACCCCTGTTTGTCATGGGCGGCCTACACTATTGGGATGGCCTCGGTGACTTTGGAGGTTTTTCCTAATTTGCAAGGTTGTGGCCAATGGAATGGGAAGAATTCCCTTGAAAGGGAAGCACAGTCCTGAGGTGTGGCTCCAGGGACCCAAGTGTGGAGCGTGTGTGGTCCAGGGCTATTTGGACAAAAGTCTGAAAACACAAACTCCACTTAGGTTGTGGGATGTAGGTATGGCCGGCCCGATCTATAGACCGTGAGGAGACCTCTTCGGGATATGAACAAAGGGCGAATGTGATGTGCATGCTCATGCTTTTTTTTTTTTTTTTTTTTTTTCTGGAAATGTGTCACCGATTGCCATGGAATGTCGGGGTGTCCTCATGGGCCATCGATGAGTCTCCCATTCTGGGGATTTGACCCGATCTCAAGAGTTTGGGGTCATTCTGTGGGAAGGGAGGAGGCCTTTCTGTTTTTTTTTTTTTTTTTTTTTTTTTTTTTTTTTTTTTACCTCAGGTGGACCACCAAAAGAGGGATTCCAGAGCAGAGTCGTGTGTGGGGGCAACTGGACAACCAGACCTCTGGTTAACATTGGGACCTAAGAACATGGCAAGCCCCTTATGTGGGCTCTTGGTCCAGACACTGAGAGGCCTTCCTTGAGGATAGGTCTCACACTGAGTTTCACAATGTGTTTTTGTGCCCAAGGAGCCCCTCAAGTCAGGCCGTGGCCTAATGTACCATGCTGGTTTCTCCTACACTGAACGTTGCACAATATGGGAACCACAAGTTTTCTGGCAATGGGGAAGATGGAGTTCTAATTTCTGCAACACTTTCACTCCTGGACTGTGATTGGATTTAAGGTCTAGGTTCTCAAGCCTGAAAACTGAGGTTGGGAAGAGATGAAGCCCTAAGGCCAAGGTGTGTCTGATGTGCTCAGTGTTCGACCAGCTGTTGAGTGTGGGTTGGGAGGTGCAGGCTCAGGCTGTGGCAGACAGGGAATTAGTGCCCAGGCTAGACTGCATCATTGGGGTGCAGTCGAGTTTCGTGCAGGATAGTACTCATTTGTGGTTACTGGGTAGCTTCAGAGGGCAACGTTTTTCTTATGGAGGGAAGACACAGTGCCACATAGTGGCTCCAGAATTCCCAAACTGGAAGGCTTGTGGGCCAGGAGTGTGAGGAAAAAATTCTGAGAACACAAGCCAGACTTAGATTTCGGGGTGAGGGGACGGCAGGCACCCTCTGCAGAGATGATTTGAGATCCCGTATACCTGAAGACAGAGCTAAGATCAGACGTTTTCTTAGGTCGGAGTTTCTGTCCATGACGGCCCATTCATGAAGGGGAGGGTGTCACGAGGTCATGGAGGTTTTCCCACGATGGGTATTGTGAGATGCTCCAAACCACAATGATTCCTTCTGTGGGACAGTCGAGACCTATTGGATGGCTCCAGGACATCCCATAAGGAAGTGATCCAGAGCAGGGTTCTAAGGATGGATGCGTTGCCAGCATGCCTCCCATTCCAGGTGTCTCATAGTGCCAAGGCAAGTTCGATCTGTTGGATCTAGGGGAGCAACTGAGGCGGGTGTTTTGAAATGGGTGATTTGAGGATGGGTCATAATGTGCATTTGTGTCCATGTAGACCTTGGAATGGGGTGCTTGATCCGGGGCCTTGAGGGATGTTCATAACCGGAGGTTTTGATGGAGCTCTAAAGAGTATGTTTCCTATGTAAAGAAGAGAATTGTTTTGATGAGTGCCTAAGGAATCTCCCATATGCTGGTATTGGACACCAGGCTTCTAGGAGAGATGACTGGAATCAAAAGCAATGGCACTGATTAGGGCCTAAGTGCCCGTCCAGTTCAATCTTATTCTATGGGGATATCTGTCTCTGGGTCTGAGTGGAGGTGGTTTCCTAACTTGTGAAAGATCATCCTTGTGTGTCCTCGGCAGCCAACACAATTCAGATGACCTGGGGGAGTTTGGAGGATTCTCCTAATCTAAAGGGTTGTGGCCAATGGAAATGGCAGAATTCCGCTGGAGAGTGAAGCCACAGTCCTGTGGTGTGGTTCCAGGGACCCAGCTTGGATGGTGTGTGGGCCAGGACTGTGGGGACAGAAGTCTGAAAACACAAACTCAGCTTAGGTTTGGGGATGTATGTATGAAGGCTCGATCTACAGACCGTGAGAATTTTCCGGGCTATGAACAAAGGGCGAGTATGTGGCGCTTGCTCAGGATTTTGTCTCTGGATTTTGTGTCAATAGTGGCCGTGGAATGTCGGGGTGTCCTAAAGGCCATGGACAATTCTTTCTCTGGTCATTTGGCCTGATTCCAAGTGGTTGGGATCATTCTGTGGATGGGAGAGTCCTTTCTGTATTTTTTTTTTTTATCTCAGGTGTCCCACCAAAGAGGGATTCCAGAGTAGAGCCCTGAGTAGGGGTGACTAGACATCTCGAACTCTGGTTGAGATTGGGGGACTAGGGGCTTGGCAAGCCCCATATGTGGGCTGTTGTTCCAGTCACTAAGAGGCTTTACATGAGGATAGGGCTCACGCTGAGGGTCACAATGTGTGTTTGTGCACATTGTGGCCCTCAGGGATAGGTGGGGCCTCATAGTCCATGCTGCTTTCTCCTACAATGAACATTGGACAACATGCCAACCACTAGGTTTCTTGCCAAGGCGAAGGAGATGTTCTGATTCTTGCATCACGTTCACTCCTGAGCAGTGAGTGGAGATAAGGTCTAGGTTCTGATGGTGAAAACTGAGGTTGGGTAGAGATGATGGCCTAAAGCCATTGTGGGTGTGATATGCTCTGTGTATGGCCAGCTGTCTGGGTGTTGGACTGGAGGTCTGCCCTCAGGCTGTGTCAAACAGGGCTTTAGTGCACAGGCTAGACTGTATAATTGGGGTATGGTCGAGTGGCATGCAGGTTGTTACTCATTTGGCGTTTCTGGTTAGCCCTATAGGGCAATATTTTTCTTCTGGAGGGCAGGCAGAGTGCTGCATTGTGTCTCCAGAATTGCCAAACTGGAGGGGTATGGCCAGGATTGTGAGGAAGGAAGACTGAAAACACAAGCTAGCACGAGTTTTGGGGCCAAGAGCATGGCAGGCCCACTCTGCAGAGGCTGAATCGAGATCTCCTTCAGGTGAGGTCAGGGCGAGTATCAGATGTTGCCTCAAGCTGGAGTTTGTGTCCATGACGGCCCCTTCCTGAAGGGGGTGTGGGCGTCATGAGGCCAGGGAGGTTTCCCTACGCTGGGAGTTATGAGCTGCTCCAAACTTCAAAGTTTCCTATTTCAGGACAGTCGAGTACTATTGGATGGTTCCAGGATGCCCCATACAGAAAGACTCAAGAGCAGGGCCCTAAGCATGGATGCCGAAAAACGCCAACTCACCTTCCCATTGCCTGGTCGAGACAAGGCACGCTCAATCTGCGGGCTCTTGGGTGAGCTACCCAGAAGGCTGAGTTTAAATGGACTCTGCTGAGGATGAGTCATAATGTGGGTTGGTGGCCATGGAGACCTTGGAATGTGGCAGTAGCTAAGGGACTCTGCAGGATTCTCCAACCCGAAGGGCTTGACACAACTCCAACAAGGAAGCTTCCATGTGGAGATGAGAGGTCTTCTGTCTGGTGCCTCAGGAAAGCCCCGTATGCTGGTCTTCGAACCCAGGCCTCTGAGGAGTGATACCTGGACACCAAAGCAAGAGTTCATAATAGGGCCTAGGGGCCTGTCTGGTTCAATCTTCTGTCTCTGCGGATATCTGTCTGTGTGTCTGCATGGAGGTAGTAGTTGCTCAGCTTGTGTCATAAGGCCCCTATTTGTCCAGTGCGGCTTGCGGTAGCGGGATGTCCTTGGAGACCTTGAGGTTTCTACTATTTTGTAGAGTTGTGGCCAATGGAATGGGCAGTTTCTTAGGAGAGAGCAGGCACAGTTCTGTGGTGTGGCTCCAGAGACCCCAGCCTGGAGGCTGTGTGGGCCATGGCTGTGCAGACAGACATCCAAAAACACTAACTCATCTCAGGTTTGGGGCCGAGGTTACGGCAGGCCTGATCTACAGTCCATGAGGGGAGCTCCCCTGGATATGAAAGAAGGGTGAGAGGGAGGCAGTCGCTCAGGCTTTTGTCTCTGGATGTTTTGTCCACAATGGCCGTTTAATGTAGGAGTTGCCTCATGGGTCGTAGAAGTCTCCCTCTCTGGTAGTTTGTCCAGCCCCCAAGAGTTAGGGGTCATTCTGTGGAAAGGGAAGTGTCCTGTGTTCTGCTTCATGTGTCCCCCCAGTAGAGGGATTCTAGAGCATAGCAGTGGGTACTGACAACTGGAATACTCGCCCTCTGGTTAAGCCTGGGGGCCTATGGATATGACAAGCCCCATATGCAGGATCTTGGTCCAGCCACTGAGAGGCGTTACTTTAATACGGGACTCACGCTGCAGGTCACAATGCATGTCTGTGCCCTAGGCGGCCCTCAAGCACTGGCGTGGCCTTTCGGACAATGCAGGTTTTCCCACATTGAACGTTGGACAACATGCCAACCACAAGGTTTCTTGCCATGGGGAAGGAGGAATTCTAATTTCTGCATCACGTTCACCCCTGGGCAGTGATTGGAGATAAGGTCTAGGTTCTGAAGCCTGAAAACCGAGGTTGGGAAGAGATGACGACCTACAGCCATAACGGGTCCTAAGTGTCCAGGTTGGGGCCAGCTGTCTGGGTGTCGTTTGGGATGTCTTGTCTCAGGCTGTCACAGACAGGGCATTAGTATACAGGGTGGGCTGTATAATTGCTTTACAATCGAGTGGCATGCATTAGAAAATCATTTGGGGTTTCTTATTAGCAGCATAGGGCAAAGTTTTTCTTCTGGAGGGCAGGCAGAGTGCTGCATTGTGGCTTCGGAATTCCCAAACTGGAGGGCTTGTGGGCCAGGAGAGTGAGGACGGAAGTCTGAGAACACAAGCTAGGCTTAGGTTTCGGGGCAAGGACATGGCAGGCACACTCTGCAGAGCTGAATTGAGATCTCATGCGTCTGAAGTCAGGTCGAGGTTCAGACTTTGGCTCAGGTTTGAGTTTCTGTCCATGTTGGCCCCTTCAGGAAGTGGGGGCATTATGATGCAATGGGGGTTTTCCCACTATTGGAGTTGTGAGATGCTCCAAACCGCAAGGATTCCTTCTGTGGGACAATTAAGATTTGTTGGATGGCTCCAGGACGTCTTATAAGGTATTTTTCCAGAACAGGGTTCTAAGTATGGATGCCTGGGCAGCCAGCCTCACATTCCAATTGTCTCCTAGCAACAAGAAACGTTTGATCTGCTGGCTTGGGGTAGCAACAGAGGGGGCTGAGTTGAAATGGACTTTCCTGAGGATGGTCTTAATGTTGGTTTGAGTCCATGGAGACCTTGGTATGGGGCAGTGGCATCAGGGCCCTGAAGGATTCTCCTAACCAGAGGTTATGACAAAGCTCCAATGAGCAAGTTTCCATGGGGAGACGAGATTTGTTCTTATTGGTGCCTCAGGAAACCACCATATGCTGGTATTGGAAACGAGGCCTCTGAGGAGAGATGCCTGGAAACCAAAGCAATGGATCTGATTAGGGCCTAGGGGCCTGTCCGGTTCAATATTCTTCTCTGGGGACATCTGTTGTCTGAGTGGAGGTAGTTGCTCAGCTGGTTTGAGATCACCCCTGTTTGTCCTGGGCGGCCTACACTATTGGGATGGCCTCGGTGACTTTGGAGGTTTTTCCTAATTTGCAAGGTTGTGGCCAATGGAATGGGAAGAATTCCCTTGAAAGGGAAGCACAGTCCTGAGGTGTGGCTCCAGGGACCCATATGTGGAGCGTGTGTGGTCCAGGGCTATTTGGACAAAAGTCTGAAAACACAAACTCCACTTAGGTTGTGGGATGTAGGTATGGCCGGCCCGATCTATAGACCGTGAGGAGACCTCTTCGGGATATGAACAAAGGGCGAATGTGATGTGCATGCTCATTCTTTTATTTTTATTTTTCTGGAAATGTGTCACCGATTGCCATGGAATGTCGGGGTGTCCTCATGGGCCATCGATGAGGCTCCCTTTCTGGGGATTTGACCCGATCCCAAGAGATTGGGGTCATTCTGTGGGAAGGGAGGAGGCCTTTCTGTTTTTTTTGTTTGTTTGTTTATTTTTTTTGTGTTGTTGTTTTTTTTTTTTAACCTCCGGTGGACCACCAAAAGAGGGATTCCAGAGCAGAGTCGTGGGTGGGGGCAACAGGACAACCAGACCTCTGGTTAACATTGGGACCTAAGAACATGGCAAGCCCCTTATGTGGGCTCTTGGTCCAGACACTGAGAGGCCTTCCTTGAGGATAGGTCTCACACTGAGTTTCACAATTTGTTTTTGTGCCCAAGGAGCCCCTCAAGTCAGGGCGTGGCCTAATGTACCATGCTGGTTTCTCCTACAATGAACGTTGCACAGTATGGGAACCACAAGATTTCTGGCAATGGGGGAGATGGAGTTCTAATTTCTGCAACATTTTCACTCCTGGACTGTGATTGGATTTAAGGTCTAGGTTCTGAAGCCTGAAAACTGAGGTTGGGAAGAGATGAAGCCCTAAGGACATGGTGTGTCTGATGTGCTCAGTGTTCGGCCAGCTGTTGAGTGTGGGTTGGGAGGTGCAGGCTCAGGCTGTGGCAGACAGGGAATTAGTGCCCAGGCTAGACTCCATCATTGGGGTGCAGTCGAGTTTTGTGCAGGATGGTACTCATTTGTGGTTACTGGGTAGCCCCAGAGGGCAACGTTTTTCTTCTGGAGGGAAGACACAGTGCCACATAGTGACTCCAAAATTCCCAAACTGGAAGGCTTGTGGGCCAGGAGTGTGAGGAAAAAATTCTGAGAACACAAGCCAGACTTAGATTTCGGGGTGAGGGGACGGCAGGCACCCTCTGCAGAGATGATTCGAGATCCCGTATACCTGAAGACAGAGCTAGGATGAGACGTTTTCTTAGGTCGGAGTTTCTGTCCCTGACGGCCCATTCATGAAGGGGAGGGTGTCACGAGGACATGGAGGTTTTCCCACGATGGGAATTGTGAGATGCTCCGAACCACAATGATTCCTTCTGTGGGACAGTCGAGACATGTTGGATGGCTCCAGGACATCCCATAAGGAAGTGATCCAGAGCAGGGTTCTAAGGATGGATGCGTGGGCAGCCTGCCTCCCATTCCAGGTGTCTCATAGAGCCAAGGCAAGTTCGATCTGCTGGATCTAGGGGAGCAACCGAGGCGGGTGTTTTGAAATGGGTGAGTTGAGGATGGGTCATAATGTGCATTTGTGTCCATGTAGACCTTGGAATGGGGTGCTTGATCCGGGGCCTTTAGGGATGTTCATAACCGGAGGTTTTGATGGAGCTCTAAAGAGTATATTTCCTATGTAGAGAAGAGAATTGTTTTGATGAGTGCCTAAGGAATCTCCCATATGCTGGTATTGGAAACCAGGCCTCTGAGGAGAGATGACTGGAATCAAAAGCAATGGATCTGATTAGGGCCTAAGTGCCCGTCCAGTTCAATCTTATTCTATGGGGATATCTGTCTCTGGGTCTGAGTGGAGGTGGTTTCCTAACTTGTGAAAGATCATCCCTGTGTGTCCTGGGCAGCCAACACAATTCGGATGGCCTGGGGGAGTTTGGAGGATTCTCCTAATCTATAGGGTTGTGGCCAATGGAAATGGCAGAATTCCCCTGGAGAGGGAAGCCACAGTCCTGAGGTGTGGCTCCAGGGGCCCCAGCTTGGATGGTGTGTGGGCCAGCACTGTGCGGACAGAAGTCTGAAAACACAAACTCAGCTTAGGTTTGGGGATGTATGTATGAAGGCTCGATCAACAGACCGTGAGAATTTTCCGGGCTATGAACAAAGGGCGAGTATGTGGCGCTTGCTCAGGGTTTTGTCTCTGGATTTTGTGTCAATGGTGGCCGTGGAATGTCAGGGTGTCCTCAAGGGCCATGGACAATTCTTTTTCTGGTCATTTGGCCTGATCCCAAGTGGTTGGGATCATTCTGTGGATGGGAAGAGTCCTTTTTGTATTTTTTTTTTTTTTACCTCAGGTGTCCCACCAAAGAGGGATTCCAGAGTAGAGCCCTGAGTAGGGGTGACTAGACATCTCGAACTCTGGTTGAGATTGGGGGACTAAGGGCTTGGCAAGCCCCATATGTGTGCTGTTGTTCCAGTCACTAATAGGCTTTACATGAGGATAGGGCTCACGCTGAGGGTCACAATGTGTGTTTGTGCAAATTGTGGCCCTCAGGGATAGGAGGGGCCTCATAGTCCATGCTGCTTTCTCCTACAATGAACATTGGACAACATGCCAACCACTAGGTTTCTTGCCAAGGCGAAGGAGAACTTCTGATTCTTGCATCAAGTTCATTCCTGAGCAGTGAGTGGAGATAAGTTCTAGGTTCTGAAGGTGAAAACTGAGGTTGGGTAGAGATGATGGCCTAAAGCCATTGTGGGTGTGATATGCGCTGTGTATGGCCAGCTGTCTGGGTGTTGGACTGGAGGTCTGTCCTCAGGCTGTGTCAGACAGGGCTTTAGTGCACAGGCTAGACTGTATAATTGGGGTATGGTCGAGTGGCATGCAGGTTGTTACTCATTTGGCGTTTCTGGTTAGCCCTATAGGGCAACATTTTTCTTCTGGAGGGCAGGCAGAGTGCTGTATTGTGTCTCCAGAATTGCCAAACTGGAGGGGTGTGGCCAGGATTGTGAGGAAGGTAGACTGAAAACACAAGCTAGCACGAGTTTTGGGGCCAAGAGCATGGCAGGCCCACTCTGCAGAGGCTGAATCGAGATCTCCTGCAGGTGAGGTCAGGGCGAGTATCAGATGTTGCCTCAAGCTGGAGTTTGTGTCCATGACGGCCCCTTCCTGAAGGGGGTGGGGGCGTCATGAGGCCAGGGAGTTTTCCCTACGCTGGGAGTTGTGAGCTGCTCCAAACTTCAAAGTTTCCTTCTTCAGGACAGTCGAGTATTATTGGATGGTTCCAGGATGCCCCATACAGAAAGACTCGAGAGCAGGGGCCTAAGCATGGATGCCGAGAAACGCCAACTCACCTTCCCATTGCCTGGTCGAGACAAGGCACGCTCAATCTGCGGGCTCTTGGGTGAGCTACCCAGAAGGCTGAGTTTAAATGGACTCTCCTGAAGATAAGTCATAATGTGGGTTGGTGGCCATGGAGACCTTGGAATGTGGCAGTAGCTAAGGGACTCTGCAGGATTCTCCAACCCGAAGGGCTTGACACAACTCCAACAAGGAAGCTTCCCATGTGGAGATGAGAGGTCTTCTGTCTGGAGCCTCAGGAAAGCCCCGTATGCTGGTCTTCGAACCCAGGCCTCTGAGGAGTGATACCTGCACACCAAAGCAAGAGTTCATAATAGGGCCTAGGGGCCTGTCTGGTTCAATCTTCTGTCTCTGCGGATATCTGTCTGTGTGTCTGCATGGAGGTAGTAGTTGCTCAGCTTGTGTCATAATGCCCCTATTTGTCCAGTGCGGCTTGCGGTAGTGGGATGTCCTTGGGGACCTTGAGGTTTCTACTATTTTGTAGAGTTGTGGCCAATGGAATGGGCAGTTTCTTAGGAGAGAGCAGGCACAGTTCTGTGGTGTGTTTCCAGAGACCCCAGCCTGGAGGCTGTGTGGGCCATGGCTGTGCAGACAGACATCAAAAACCCTAACTCAGCTCAGGTTTGGGGCCGAGGTTACGGCAGGCCTGATCTACAGTCCATGAGGGGAGCTCCTCTGGATATGAAAGAAGGGTGAGAGGGCGGCAGTCGCTCAGGCTTTTGTCTCTGGATGTTTTGTCCACAATGGCCGTTTAATGTAGGAGTTGCCTCATGGGTCGTAGAAGTCTCCCTCTCTGGTAGTTTGTCCAGCCCCCAAGAGTTAGGGGTCATTCTGTGGGAAGGGAAGTGTCCTGTTTTCTGCTTCATGTGTCCCCCCAGTAGAGGGATTCTAGAGCATAGTAGTGGGTACTGACAACTGGAATACTCGCCCTCTGGTTAAGCCTGGGGTCCTATGGATATGACAAGCCCCATATGCAGGATCTTGGTCCAGCCACTGAGAGGCGTTACTTTAATACGGGACTCACGCTGCAGGTCACAATGCATGTCTGTGCCCTAGGCGGCCCTCAAGCACTGGCGTGGCCTTTCGGACAATGCAGGTTTTCCCACATTGAACGTTGGACAACATGCCAACCACAAGGTTTCTGGCCATGGGGAAGGAGGAATTCTAATTTCTGCATCACGTTCACCCCTGGGCAGTGATTGGAGATAAGGTCTAGGTTCTGAAGCCTGAAAACCAAGGTTGGGAAGAGATGACGACCTACAGCCATAACGGGTCCTATGTGTCCAGGTTGGGGCCAGCTGTCTGGGTGTCGTTTGGGATGTCTTGTCTCAGGCTGTGCCAGACAGGGCATTAGTATACAGGGTGGGCTGTATAATTGCTTTACAATCGAGTGGCATGCATTAGAAAATCATTTGGGGTTTCTTATTAGCAGGATAGGGCAAAGTTTTTCTTATGGAGGGCAGGCAGAGTGCTGCATTGTGGCTTCGGAATTCCCAAACTGGAGGGCTTGTGGGCCAGGAGAGTGAGGACGGAAGTCTGAGAACACAAGCTAGGCTTAGGTTTCGGGGCAAGGACATGGCAGGCACACTCTGCAGAGCTGAATTGAGATCTCATGCGTCTGAAGTCAGGTCGAGGTTCAGACTTTGGCTCAGGTTTGAGTTCCTGTCCATGTTGGCCCCTTCAGGAAGGGGGGGCATTATGAGGCCATGGGGGTTTTCCCATTATTGGAGTTGTGAGATGCTCCAAACTGCAAGGATTCCTTCTGTGGGACTATTAAGATTAGTTGGATGGCTCCAGGACGTCTTATAAGGTATTTTTCCAGAACAGGGTTCTAAGTATGGATGCCTGGGCAGCCAGCCTCACATTCCAATTGTCTCCTAGCAACAAGAAACGTTTGATCTGCTGGCTTGGGGTAGCAACAGAGGGGGCTGAGTTGATATGGACTTTCCTGAGGATGGTCTTAATGTTGGTTTGAGTCCATGGAGACCTTGGTTTGGGGCAGTGACACCAGGGCCTTGAAGGATTCTCCTAACCAGAGGTTATGACAAAGCTCCAATGAGCAAGTTTCCATGGGGAGACGAGATTTGTTCTTATTGGTGCCTCAGGAAACCACCATATGCTGGTATAGGAAACGAGGCCTCTGAGGAGAGATGCCTGGAAACCAAAGCAATGGATCTGATTAGGGCCTAGGGGCCTGTCCGGTTCAATATTCTTCTCTAGGGACATCTGTTGTTTGAGTGGAGGTAGTTGCTTAGCTGGTTTGAGATCACCCCTGTTTGTCCTGGGCAGCCTAAACTATTGGGATGGCCTCGGTGACTTTGGAGGTTTTTCCTAATTTGCAAGGTTGTGGCCAATGGAATGGGAAGAATTCCCTTGAAAGGGAAGCACAGTCCTGAGGTGTGGCTCCAGGGACCCAAGTGTGGAGCGTGTGGTCTAGCGCTATTTGGACAAAAGTCTGAAAACACAAACTCCTCTTAGGTTGGGGGATGTAGGTATGGCCGGCCCGATCTATAGACCGTGTGGAGACCTCTTCGGGATATGAACAAAGGGCGAATGTGATGTGCATGCTCATGCTTTTTTTTTTTTTTTTTTTCTGGAAATGTGTCACCGATTGCCATGGAATGCCGGGGTGTCTTCATGGGCCATCGATGAGGCTCCCTTTCTGGGGATTTGACCCGATCCCAAGAGTTTTTGGTCATTCTGTGGGAAAGGAGGAGGCCTTTTTTTTGTTTGTTTATTTTTTTTTTGTTTTTTCTTTTTTGTTTTTTTACCTCAGATAGACCACCAAAAGAGGGATTCCAGAGCAGAGTCGTGGGTGGGGTCAACTGCACAACCAGAACTATGGTTAACATTGGGACCTAAGAACATGGCAAGCCCCATATGTGGGCTCTTGTTCCAGGCACTGAGAGGCCTTCCTTGAGGATAGGTCTCACACTGAGTTTCACAATGTGTTTTTGTGCCCAAGGAGCCCCTCAAGTCAGGGCGTGTCCTAATGTACCATGCTGGTTTCTCCTACACTGAACGTTGCACAGTATGGGAACCACAAGTTTTCTGGCAGGGGAAGATGGAGTTCTCATTTCTGCAACACGTTCACTCCTGGACTGTGATTGGATTTAAGGTCTAGGTTCTGAAGCCTGAAAACTGAGGTTGGGAAGAGATGAAGCCCTAAGGCCATTGTGTGTCTGATGTGCTCAGTGTTCGGCCAGCTGTTGAGTGTGGGTTGGGAGTTGCAGGCTCAGGCTGTGGCAGACAGGGAATTAGTGCCCAGGCTAGACTGTATCATTGGGGTGCAGTCGAGTTTAGTGCAGGATAGTACTCATTTGTGGTTACTGGGTAGCCCCAGAGGGCAAAGTTTTTCTTCTGGAGGGAAGACCCAGTGCCACATAGTGTCTCCAGAATTCCCAAACTGGAAGGCTTGTGGGCCAGGAGTGTGAGGAAAAAATGCTGAGAACACAAGCCAGACTTAGATTTCGGGGTGAGGGGACGGCAGGCACCCTCTGCAGAGATGATTCGAGATCCCGTATACCTGAAGCCAGAGCTAGGATCAGACGTATTGTTAGGTCGGAATTTCTGTCCATGACGGCCCCTTCATGAAGGGGAGGGTGTCACGAGGACATGGAGGTTTTCCCACTATGGGAATTGTGAGATTCTCCGAACCACAATGATTCCTTCTGTGGGACAGTCGAGACATGTTTGATGGCTCCAGGACATCTCATAAGGAAGTTATCCAGAGCAGGGTTCTAAGGATGGATGCCTGGGCAGCCTGCCTCCCATTCCAGGTGTCTCATAGAGCCAAGGCAAGTTCGATCTGCTGGATCTAGGGGAGCAACCGAGGCGGGTGTTTTGAAATGGGTGAGTTGAGGATGGGTCATAATGTGCATTTGTGTCCATGTAGACCTTGGAATGGGGTGCTTTATCCGGGGCCTTGAGGGATGTTCATAACCGGAGGTTTTGATGGAGCTCTAAAGAGTATATTTCCTATGTAGAGAAGAGAATTGTTTTGATGAGTGCCTAAGTAATCTCCCATATGCTGGTATTGAAAACCAGGCCTCTGAGGAGAGATGACTGGAATCAAAAGCAATGGATCTGATTAGGGCCTAAGTGCCCGTCCAGTTCAATCTTATTCTATGGGGATATCTGTCTCTGGGTCTGAGTGGAGGTGGTTTCCTAACTTGTGAAAGATCATCCCTGTGTGTCCTGGGCAGCCAACACTATTCGGATGGCCTGAAGGAATTTGGAGGATTCTTCTAATCTATAGTGTTGTGGCCAATGGAAATGGCAGAATTCCTTTGGAGAGTGAAGCCACAGTCCTGTGGTGTGGCTCCCGGGGCCCAGCTAGGATGGTGTGTGGGCCATGACTGTGGGGACAGAAGTCTGAAAACACAAACTCAGCTTAGGTTTGGGGATGTATGTATGAAGGCTCGATCTACAGACCGTGAGAATTTTCCGGGCTATGAACAAAGGGCGAGTATGTGGCGCTTGCTCAGGGTTTTGTCTCTGGATTTTGTGTCAATGGTGGCCGTGGAATGTCGGGGTGTCCTCAAGGGCCATGGACAATTCTTTCTCTGGTGATTTGGCCTGAACCCAAGGGGTTGGGATCATTCTGTGGATGGGAAGAGTCCTTTATGTATTTTTTTTTTTTTATACCTCAGGTGTCCCACCAAAGAGAGATTCCAGAGTAGAGCCCTGAGTAGGGGTGACTAGACATCTTGAACTCTGGTTGAGATTGGGGGACTAGGGGCTTGGCAAGCCCCATATGTGGGCTGTTGTTCCAGTCACTAACAGGCTTTACATGAGGAGAGGAGTCACGCTGAGGGTCACAATGTGTGTTTGTGAAAATTGTGGCCCTCAGGGATAGGTGGGGCCTCATAGTCCATGCTGCTTTCTCCTACAATGAACATTGGACAACATGCCAACCACTAGGTTTCTTGCCAAGGCGAAGGAGATGTTCTGATTCTTGCATCACGTTCACTCCTGAGCAGTGAGTGGAGATAAGTTCTAGGTTCTGAAGGTGAAAACTGAGGTTGGGTAGAGATGATGGCCTAAAGCCATTGTGGGTGTGATATGCTCTGTGTATGGCCAGCTGTCTGGGTGTTGGACTGGAGGTCTGTCCTCAGGCTGTGTCAGACAGGGCTTTAGTGCACAGGCTAGACTGTATAATTGGGGTATGGTCGAGTGGCATGCAGGTTGTTACTCATTTGGCGTTTCTGGTTAGCCCTATAGGGCAACATTTTTCTTCTGGAGGGCAGGCAGAGTGCTGCATTGTGTCCCCAGAATTGCCAAACTGGAGGGGTGTGGCCAGGATTGTGAGGAAGAAAGACTGAAAACACAAACTAGCACGAGTTTTGGGGCCAAGAGCATGGCAGGCCTACTCTGCAGAAGCTGAATCGAGATCTCCTGCAGGTGACGTCAGGGCGAGTATCAGATGTTGCCTCAAGCTGGAGTTTGTGTCCATGACGGCCCCTTCCTGAAGGGGGTGGGGGCGTCATGAGGCCAGGGAGGTTTCCCTACGCTGGGAGTTGTGAGCTGCTCCAAACTTCAAAGTTTCCTTCTTCAGGACAGTCGAGTACTATTGGATGGTTCCAGGATGCCCCATACAGAAAGACTCGAGAGCAGGGGCCTAAGCATGGATGCCGAGAAACGCCAACTCACCTTCCCATTGCCTGGTCGAGACAAGGCACGCTCAATCTGAGGGCTCTTGGGTGAGCTACCCAGAAGGCTGAGTTTAAATGGACTCTCCTGAGGATGAGTCATAATGTGGGTTGGTGGCCATGGAGACCTTGAAATGTGGCAGTAGCTAAGGGACTCTGCAGGATTCTCCAACCCGAAGGGCTTGACACAACTCCAACAAGGAAGCTTCCCATGTGGAGATGAGAGGTCTTCTGTCTGGTGCCTCAGGAAAGCCCCGTATGCTGGTCTTCGAACCCAGGCCTCTGAGGAGTGATACCTGGACACCAAAGCAAGAGTTCATAATAGGGCCTAGGGGCCTGTCTGGTTCAATCTTCTGTCTCTGCGGATATCTGTCTGTGTGTCTGCATGGAGGTAGTAGTTGCTCAGCTTGTGTCATAATGCCCCTATTTGTCCAGTGCGGCTTGCGGTAGTGGGATGTCCTTGGGGACCTTGAGGTTTCTACTATTTTGTAGAGTTGTGGCCAATGGAATGGGCAGTTTCTTAGGAGAGAGCAGGCACAGTTCTGTGGTGTGGCTCCAGAGACCCCAGCCTGGAGGCTGTGTGAGCCATGGCTGTGCAGACAGACATCGAAAAACCCTAACTCAGCTCAGGTTTGGGGCCAAGGTTACGGCAGGCCTGATCTACAGTCCATGAGGGGAGCTCCTCTGGATATGAAAGAAGGGTGAGAGGGAGGCAGTCGCTCAGGCTTTTGTCTCTGGATGTTTTGTCCACAATGGCCGTTTAATGTAGGAGTTGCCTCATGGGTCGTAGAAGTCTCCCTCTCTGGTAGTTTGTCCAGCCCCCAAGAGTTTGGGTCATTCTGTGGGAAGGGAAGTGTCCTGTTTTCTGCTTCATGTGTCTCCCCAGTAGAGGGATTCAAGAGCATAGCAGTGGGTCCTGACAACTGGAATATTCGCCCTCTGGTTAAGCCTGGGTGCCTATGGATATGACAAGCCCCATATGCAGGATCTTGGTCCAGCCACTGAGAGGCGTTACTTTAATACGGGACTCACGCTGCAGGTCACAATGCATGTCTGTGCCCTAGGCGGCCCTCAAGCACTGGCATGGCCTTTCGGACAATGCAGGTTTTCCCACATTGAACGTTGGACAACATGCCAACCACAAGGTTTCTGGCCATGGGGAAGGAGGAATTCTAATTTCTGCATACGTTCACCCCTGGGCAGTGATTGGAGATAAGGTCTAGGATCTGAAGCCTGAAAACCGAGGTTGGGAAGAGATGACGACCTACAGCCATAGCGGGTCCTATGTGTCCAGGTTGGGGCCAGCTGTCTGGGTGTCTTTTGGGATGTCTTGTCTCAGGCTGTGCCAGACAGGGCATTAGTATACAGGGTGGGCTGTATAATTGCTTTACAATCGAGTGGCATGCATTAGAAAATCATTTGGGGTTTCTTATTAGCAGCATAGGGCAAAGTTTTTCTTCTGGAGGGCAGGCAGAGTGCTGCATTGTGGCTTCGGAATTCCCAAACTGGAGGGCTTGTGGGCCAGGAGAGTGAGGACGGAAGTCTGAGAACACAAGCTAGGCTTAGGTTTCGGGGCAAGGACATGGCAGGCACACTCTGCAGAGCTGAATTGAGATCTCATGCGTCTGAAGTCAGGTCGAGGTTCAGACTTTGGCTCAGGTTTGAGTTTCTGTCCATGTTGGCCCCTTCAGGAAGGGGGGGCATTATGAGGCCATGGAGGTTTTCCCACTATTGGAGTTGTGAGATGCTCCAAACCGCAAGGATTCCTTCTGTGGGACAATTAAGATTTGTTGGATGGCTCCAGGACGTCTTATAAGGTATTTTTCCAGAACAGGGTTCTAAGTATGGATGCCTGGGCAGCCAGCCTCACATTCCAATTGTCTCCTAGCAACAAGAAACGTTTGATCTGCTGGCTTGGGGTAGCAACAGAGGGGGCTGAGTTGAAATGGACTTTCCTGAGGATGGTCTTAATGTTGGTTTGAGTCCATGGAGACCTTGGTATGGGGCAGTGGCACCAGGGCCCTGAAGGATTCTCCTAACCAGAGGTTATGACAAAGCTCCAATGAGCAAGTTTCCATGGGGAGACGAGATTTGTTCTTATTGGTGCCTCAGGAAACCACCATATGCTGGTATTGGAAACGAGGCCTCTGAGGAGAGATGCCTGAAAACCAAAGCAATGGATCTGATTAGGGCCTAGGGGCCTGTCCGGTTCAATATTTTTCTCTGGGGACATCTGTTGTCTGAGTGGAGGTAGTTGCTCAGCTGTTTTGAGATCACCCCTGTTTGTCCTGGGCGGCCTACACTATTGGGATGGCCTCGGTGACTTTGGAGGTTTTTCCTCATTATAAAGGTTGTGGCCAATGGAATGGGAAGAATTCCCTTGAAAGGGAAGCACAGTCCTGAGGTGTGGCTCCAGGGACCCAAGTGTGGAGCGTGTGTGGTCCAGGGCTATTTGGACAAAAGTCTGAAAACACAAACTCCACTTAGGTTGGGGGATGTAGGTATGGCCGGCCGGATCTATAGACCGTGAGGAGAACTCTTGGTGATATGAACAAAGGGCGAATGTGAGGTGCTTGCTCATGCTTTTTTTTTTTTTTTCTTTCTGGAAATGTGTCACCGATTGCCATGGAATGTCAGGGGGTCCTCATGGGCCATCGATGAGGCTCCCTTTCTGGGGATTTGACCTGATCCCAAGATTTTGGTGTCATTCTGTGGGAAGGGAGGAGGCCATTCTGTTTTTTTTTTGTTTATTTATTTATTTATTTATTTTTTACCTCAATGGACCACCAAAAGAGGGATTCCAAAGCAGAGTCGTGGGTGGGGGCAACTGGACAACCAGATCTCTGGTTAACATTGGGACCTAAGAACATGGCAAGCCCCATATGTGGGCTCTTGGTCCAGACACTGAGAGGCCTTCCTTGAGGATAGGTCTCACACTGAGTTTCACAATGTGTTTTTGTGCCCAAGGAGCCCCTCAAGTCAGGGCATGGCCTAATGTACCATGCTGGTTTCTCCTATACTGAACGTTGCACAGTATGGGAACCACAAGTTTTCTGGCCATGGGGAAGATGGAGTTCTAATTTCTGCAACACTTTCACTCCTGGACTGTGATTGGATTTAAGGTCTAGGTTCTCAAGCCTGAAAACTGAGGTTGGGAAGAGATGAAGACCTAAGGCCGTGGTGTGTCTGATGTGCTCAGTGTTCGGCCAGCTGTTGAGTGTGGGTTGGGAGGTGCAGGCTCAGGCTGTGGCAGACAGGGAATTAGTGCCCAGGCTAGACTGTATCATTGGGGTGCAGTCGAGTTGCGTGCAGGATGGTACTCATTTATGGTTACTGGGTAGCCCCAGAGGGCAACGTTTTTCTTCTGGAGGGAAGACACAGTGCCACATAGTGTCTCCAGAATTCCCAAACTGGAAGGCTTGTAGGCCAGGAGTGTGAGGAAAAAATTCTGAGAACACAAGCCAGACTTAGATTTCGGGGTGAGGGGACGGCAGGCACCCTCTGCAGAGATGTTTCGAGATCCTGTATACCTGAAGACAGAGCTAGGATCAGACGTTGGCTTACGTCGGAGTTTCTGTCCATGACGGCCCCTTCATGAAGGGGAGGGTGTCACGAGAACATGGAGGTTTTCCCACGATGGGAATTGTGAGATGCTCCAAACCGCAATGATTCCTTCTGTGGGTCAGTCGAGACCTGTTGGATGGCTCCAGGACATCTCATAAAGAAGTTATCCAGAGCAGGGTTCTAAGGATGGAAGCCTGGGCAGCCTGCCTCCCATTCCAGGTGTCTCATAGCGCCAAGGCAAGTTCGACTGCTGGATCTAGGGGAGAAACCGAGGCGGGTGTGTTGAAATGGGTGAGTTGAGGATGGGTCATAATGTGCATTTGTGTCGATGTATACCTTGGAATGGGGTGCTTGATCCGGGGCCTTGAGGGATGTTCATAACCGGAGGTTTTGATGGCCTCTAAAGAGTACGTTTCCTATGTAGAGAAGAGAATTGTTTTGATGAGTGCCTAAGGAATCTCCCATATGCTGGTATTGGAAACCAGGCCTCTGAGGAGAGATGACTGGAAACAAAAGCAATCGAGATGATTAGGACCTAGGTGCCTGTCCGGTTCAATCTCTTTCCTGAGGATACGTGTCTAAGGATCTGAAGGGATGTAGTTGCTCAGCTTGTGTCAGATCGCCCCTGTTTGTCCTGGGCAGCCTATAATATTGGGATGGCCTCAGGACTTTGGAGTTTCTCCTAATCTATAGGGTTGTGGCCAATGGAATGGGCAGAAATCCCCTGGAGAGGGCAGGCACAGTTCTGAGTTTGGCTCTAGGGGCCCAGCCTTGAGGCTGTGTGGGCCAGGCCTGTGGGGACAAAAGTCTGAAAACACAAACTCCGCTTAGGATTGGGGACATAGGTATGGCACGCCCAATCTACAGACCGTGATAACACTTAGGGATATGAAAAAGGGTGAGTTTGAGGTGCTTGCTCAGGTTGTCTCTGGATTTGTGTCAACAATGTGGTTGGAATGCTGGCGTGGCCTCATGGGTTGTGGATGGCTTTCCTTCTCTGAGGATTTGACCCGATCCCAAGAGTTTGGGTACATTCTGTGGGATGGGAGGAGTCTTTTTTGTTTTTTATTTTATTTTATTTTATATTTTATTTTATGTACCTCAAGTGTCCCAATAAAAGAGGGATTCCAGAGCAGAGTCCTTGGGAGGGACAACTGGATATCGCCACCTCTGTTTAAGTTTGGGGGCCTAGGGGCATTGCAAGTCCAAAAGGCGGGCTCTTGATTCAGACACTGAGAAGCCTTCCTTGAGGACAGGGCTCATGCTGAGGGTCACAATGCCTATTTGTGCCCAACAAGGCCCTCAAGCATGGGAAGTGCCTCATGGGCCACGCTGGATTCTCCTACACTGAACGTTGGTCAATATGCCAACCACAAGGTTTCCAGCCATGGCGAAGGAAGAGTTGTGATTTCTGCATCACGTTCACCCCTGGACAGTGTTTGGGGTTTAGGTCTAGGTTCTGAAACCCGAAAACTGAGGTTGGAAGAGTTGAAGACCTAAGGACCTGATGGGTCCAATGAGCTCAGTGTGCGGCCAGCTGTTGAGCGTAGGTCTGGAGGTGTGGGCTCATGCTGTGTCAGACAAGGCATTAGACAGGGTAGACTGCATATTTGGGGTGCAGTCGAGTGGCGTTCAGTTGATCCTTATTCGGGTTTCTAGGTAGCTCCATAAGGCAACGTTTTTCTTCTGGAGGGCAGGCAGTGTGCTGCATTATGGCCCCAGTATTGCCAATCTGTAGGGCTTTTGGGGCAGGGGTGTGAGGACGGTAGTCTGAGAACACAAGCTAGGCTTAGTTTTGGGGGTGAGGGCACAGAAGACACACTCTGCAGAGCTGAATCAAGATCTCATGCACCTGAAGTCAGGGCGAATATCAGACGTTTGCTCAGGTTGGATTTTCTGTCCACGATGGCCCCTTTATAAAGTGGAGCGTCTCAAGAGGCCATGTAGATTTTCCCACAATGGGAGTTGTGAGATGCTCCAGACTGCAAAGATTCCTTCTGTGGGACACTTGAGACCTGTTGGATGGCTCTAGGATGTCCCATGTGGAACGACTCCAGAGTAGGGTTCTAAGGATGGATGCCTGGGCAGCCCGCCTCCCATTCTAGTTGTCTCCTAGCAACAAGGCAGGTTTGATCTGCAGGCCCTGGGGGAGAAACCAAGGGGGTTAAGTTGACATGGACTCTCCCGACGATAGATCATAAAGTGGGTTTAAGTCCATGGAGACCTTGTAATGGGGCGCTTGATCTGGGGCCCTGAAAGATTCTCCTAAACAGAGGTTTTTATAGAGCTCCAAAGTGTACATTTCCTATGTGGAGATGAGATTTTTCTGATGAGTGCCTCAGTAATCCCCCGTATGCTGGTATTGGAAACCAGGCCTCTGAGGAGAGATGCCTGGAAACAAAAGCAATGGATCTGATTAGAGCCTAAGTGCCTGTCCAGTTCAATCTTATTCTATGGGGATATCTGTCTCTGGGTCTGAGTGGAGGTAGTTTCCTAACTTGTGAAAGATCATTCCTGTTTGTCCTGGGCAGCCAACACTATTGGGATGGCCTCGGGGAGTTTGGAGGATTCTCCTAATCTATAGGGTTGTGGCCAATGAAAATGGCATAATTCCCCTGGAGAGGGAAGCCACAGTCCTGAGGTGTGTCTCCAGGGGCCCCAGCTTGGATGGTGTGTGGGCCAGGACTGTGGGGACAGAAGTCTGAAAACACAAACTCAGCTTAGGTTTGGGGATGTATGTATGAAGGCTCGATCTACAGACCGTGAGAATTTTCCGGGCTATGAACAAAGGGCGAGTATGTGGCGCTTGTTCGAGCTTTTGTCTCTGGATTTTGTGTCAACGTTGGCCGTGGAATGTCGGGGTGTCCTCAAGGGCCATGGACAATTCTTTCTCTGGTGATTTGGCCTGAACCCAAGGGGTTGGAATCATTCTGTGGATGGGAAGAGTCCTTTCTGTTTTTTTTTTTTTTTTTTTTTTAACTAAGGTGTTCGACCAAAGAGGGATTCCAGAGTAGAGCACTGAGTAGGGGTGACTAGACATCTCGAACTCTGGTTGAGATTGGGGGACTAGGGGCTTGGCAAGCCCCATATGTGGGCTGTTGTTCCAGTCATCAAGAGCCTTTACATGAGGTTAGGGCTCACGCTGAGGATCAAAATGTGTGTTTGTGCAAATTGTAGCCCTCAGGGATAGGTGGGGCCTCATAGTCCATGCTGCTTTCTCCTACAATGAACATTGGACAACATGCCAACCACTAGGTTTCTTGCCAAGGCGAAGGAGAAGTTCTGATTCTTGCATCACGTTCACTCCTGAGCAGTGAGTGGAGATAAGGTCTAGGTTCTGAAGGTGAAAACTGAGGTTGGGTAGAGATGATGGCCTAAAACCATTGTGGGTGTGATATGCTCTGTGTAAGGCCAGCTGTCTGGGTGTTGGACTGGAGGTCTGCCCTCAGGCTGTGTCAGACAGGGCTTTAGTGCACAGGCTAGACTGTATAATTGGGGTATGGTCGAGTGGCATGCAGGTTGTTACTCATTTGGCGTTTCCGGTTAGTCCTATAGGGCAACATTTTTCTTCTGGAGGGCAGGCAGAGTGCTGCATTGTGTCTCCAGATTTGACAAACTGGAGGGGTGTGGCCAGGATTGTGAGGAAGGAAGTCTGAAAACACAAGCTAGCACGAGTTTTGGGGCCAAGAGCATGGCAGGCCCACTCTGCAAGGCTGAATCGAGATCTCCTGCAGGTGACGTCAGGGCGAGTATCAGATGTTGCCTCAAGCTGGAGTTTGTGTCCATGACGGCCCCTTCCTGAAGGGGGTGGGGGCGTCATGAGGCCAGGGAGGTTTCCCTACGCTGGGAGTTGTGAGCTGCTCCAAACTTCAAAGTTTCCTTCTTCAGGACAGTCGAGTACTATTGGATGGTTCCAGGATGCCCCATACAGAAAGACTCGAGAGCAGGGCCCTAAGCATGGATGCCGAGAAACGCCAACTCACCTTCCCATTGACTGGTCGAGACAAGGCACGCTCAATCTGTGGGCTCTTGGGTGAGCTACCCAGAAGGCTGAGTTTAAATGGACACTCCTGAGGATGAGTCATAATGTGGGTTGGTGGCCATGGAGACCTTGGAATGTGGCAGTAGCTAAGGGCCTCTGCAGGATTCTCCAACCCGAAGGGCTTGACACAACTCCAACAAGGAAGCTTCCCATGTGGAGATGAGAGGTCTTCTGTCTGGTGCCTCAGGAAAGCCCCGTATGCTGGTCTTCGAACCCAGGCCTCTGAGGAGTGATACCTGGACACCAAAGCAAGAGTTCATAATAGGGCCTAGGGGCCTGTCTGGTTCAATCTTCTGTCTCTGCGGATATCTGTCTGTGTGTCTGCATGGAGGTAGTAATTGCTCAGCCTGTGTCATAATGCCCCTATTTGTCCAGTGCGGCTTGTGGTAGTGGGATGTCCTTGGGGACCTTGAGGTTTCTACTATTTTGTAGAGTTGTGGCCAATGGAATGGGCAGTTTCTTAGGAGAGAGTAGGCACAGTTCTGTGGTGTGGCTCCAGAGACCCCAGCCTGGAGGCTGTGTGGGCCATGGCTGTGCAGACAGACATCCAAAATCCCTAACTCAGCTCAGGTTTGGGGCCGAGGTTACGGCAGGCCTGATCTACAGTCCATGAGGGGAGCTCCCCTGGATATGAAAGAAGGGTGAGAGGGAGGCAGTCGCTCAGGCTTTTGTCTCTGGATGTTTTGTCCACAATGGCCGTTTAATGTAGGAGTTGCCTCATGGGTCGTAGAAGTCTCCCTCTCTGGTAGTTTGTCCAGCCCCCAAGAGTTAGGGGTCATTCTGTGGAAAGGGAAGTGTCCTGTGTTCTGCTTCATGTGTCCCCCCAGTAGAGGGATTCTAGAGCATAGCAGTGGGTACTGACAACTGGAATACTCGCCCTCTGGTTAAGCCTGGGGGCCTATGGATATGACAAGCCCCATATGCAGGATCTTGGTCCAGCCACTGAGAGGCGTTACTTTAATACGGGACTCACGCTGCAGGTCACAATGCATGTCTGTGCCCTAGGCGGCCCTCAAGCACTGGCGTGGCCTTTCGGACAATGCAGGTTTTCCCACATTGAACGTTGGACAACATGCCAACCACAAGGTTTCTGGCCATGGGGAAGGAGGAATTCTAATTTCTGCATCACGTTCACCCCTGGGCAGTGATTGGAGATAAGGTCTAGGATCTGAAGCCTGAAAACCGAGGTTGGGAAGAGATGACGACCTACAGCCATAGCGGGTCCTATGTGTCCAGGTTGGGGCCAGCTGTCTGGGTGTTGTTTGAGATGTCTTGTCTCAGGCTGTGCCAGACAGGGCATTAGTATACAGGGTGGGCTGTATAATTGCTTTACAATCGAGTGGCATGCATTAGAAAATCATTTGGGGTTTCTTATTAGCAGCATAGGGCAAAGTTTTTCTTCTGGAGGGCAGGCAGAGTGCTGCATTGTGGCTTCGGAACTCCCAAACTGGAGGGCTTGTGGGCCAGGAGAGTGAGGACGGAAGTCTGAGAACACAAGCTAGGCTTAGGTTTCGGGGCAAGGACATGGCAGGCACACTCTGCAGAGCTGAATTGAGATCTCATGCGTCTGAAGTCAGGTCGAGGTTCAGACTTTGGCTCAGGTTTGAGTTTCTGTCCATGTTGGCCCCTTCAGGAAGGGGGGGCTTTATGAGGCCATGGGGGTTTTCCCACTATTGGAGTTGTGAGATGCTCCAAACCGCAAGGATTCCTTCTGTGGGACAATTAAGATTTGTTGGATGGCTCCAGGACGTCTTATATGGTATTTTTCCAGAACTGGGTTCTAAGTATGGATGCCTGGGCAGCCAGCCTCACATTCCAATTGTCTCCTAGCAACAAGAAACGTTTGATCTGCTGGCTTGGGGTAGCAACAGAGGGGGCTGAGTTGAAATGGACTTTCCTGAGGATGGTCTTAATGTTGGTTTGAGTCCATGGAGACCTTGGTATGGGGCAGTGGCACCAGGGCCCTGAAGGATTCTCCTAACCAGAGGTTATGACAAAGCTCCAATGAGCAAGTTTTCCATGGGGAGACGAGATTTGTTCTTATTGGTGCCTCAGGAAACCACCATATGGTGGTATTAGAAACGAGGCCTCTGAGGAGAGATGATTGGAAACCAAAGCAATGGATCTGATTAGGGCCTAGGGGCCTGTCCGGATCAATATTCTTCTCTGGGGACATCTTTTGTCTGAGTGGAGGTAGTTGCTCAGCTGGTTTGAGATCACCCCTGTTTGTCCTGGGCGGCCTAAACTATTGGGATGGCCTCGGTGACTTTGGAGGTTTTTCCTAATTTGCAAGGTTGTGGCCAATGGAATGGGAAGAATTCCCTTGAAAGGGAAGCACAGTCCTGAGGTGTGGCACCAGGGACCCAAGTGTGGAGCGTGTGTGGTCCAGGGCTATTTGGACAAAAGTCTGAAAACACAAACTCCACTTAGGTTGTGGGATGTAGGTATGGCCGGCCCGATCTATAGACCGTGAGGAGACCTCTTCGGGATATGAACAAAGGGCGAATGTGAGGTGTTGCTCATGCTTTTTTTTTTTTTTTTTTTTCTGGAAATGTGTCACCGATTGCCATGGAATGTCGGGGTGTCCTCATGGGCCATCGATGAGGCTCCCTTTGGGGATTTGACCCGATTCCAAGAGTTTGGGGTCATTCTGTGGGAAGGGAGGAGGCCTTTCTTGTTTTTTTGTTTATTTTTTTTATTATTATTATTATTTTTTTACCTAAGGTGGATCACCAAAAGAGGGATTCCAGAGCAGACATGGGGAGGGGCGACTGGACAACCAGACCTCTGGTTAACATTGGGACCTAAGAACATGGCAATCCCCATATGTGGGCTCGTGGTCCAGACACTGAGAGGCCTTCCTTGAGGATATGTCTCACACTGAGTTTCACAATGTGTTTTTGTGCCCAAGGAGCCCCTCAAGTCAGGGCTTGGCCTAATGTACCATGCTGGTTCTTCCTACACTGAACGTTGCACAATATGGAAACCACAAGTTTTCTGGCCATGGGGAAGAAGGTTTTCTAATTTCTGCTACACTTTCACTCCTGGACTGTGTTTGGATTTAAGGTCTAGGTTCTGAAGCCTGAAAACTGAGTTTGGGAAGAGATGAAGACCTAAGGCCGTGGTGTGTCTGATGTGCTCAGTGTTCGGCCAGCTGTTGAGTGTGGGTTGGGAGGTGCAGGCTCAGGCTGTGGCAGACAGGGAATTAGTGCCCAGGCTAGACTGTATCATTGGGGTGCAGTCGAGTTTCGTGCAGGATGGTACTCATTTGTGGTTACTGCGTAGCCCCAGAGGGCAACGTTTTTCTTCTGGAGGGAAGACACAGTGCCACATAGTTGCTGCAGAATTCTCAAACTGGAAGGCTTGTGGGCCAGGAGTGTGAGGAAAAAATTCTGAGAACACAAGCCAGACTTAGATTTCGGGGTGAGGGGACGGCAGGCACCCTCTGCAGAGATGATTCGAGATCCCGTATACCTGAAGACAGAGCTAGGATCAGACGTTGGCTTACGTCGGAGTTTCTGTCCTTGAAGGCCCCTTCATGAAGGGGAGGGTGTCACGAGGACATGGAGGTTTTCCCACTATGGGAATTGTGAGATGCTCCCAACCGCAGTGATTCCTTCTGTGGGACAGTGGAGACTTGTTGGATGGCTCCAGGACATCCCATAAGGAAGTTATCCAGAGCAGGGTTCTAAGGATGGATGCCTGGGCAGCCTGCCTCCCATTCCAGGTGTCTCATAGCGCCAAGGCAAGTTCGATCTGCTGGATCTAGGGGAGCAACCGAGGCGGGTGTGTTGAAATGGGTGAGTTGAGGATGGGTCATAATGTGCATTTGTGTCGATGTAGACCTTGGAATGGGGTGCTTGATCCGGGGCCTTGGGGATGTTCATAACCGGAGGTTTTGATGGGCTCTAAAGAGTACGTTTCCTATGTAGAGAAGAGAATTGTTTTGATGAGTGCCTAAGGAATCTCCCATATGCTGGTATTGGAAACCAGGCCTCTGAGGAGAGATGACTGGAAACAAAAGCAATGAATAGGATTAGGGCCTAGGTGCCTGTCCTGTTCAATCTCTTTCTTGAGGATACGTTTCTACGGATCTGAGGGGATGTAGTTGCTCAGCTTGTGTCAGATCGCCCCTGTTTGTCCTGGGCAACCTATAATATTGGGATGGCCTCGGGACTTTGGAGTTTCTCCTAATCTATAGGGTTGTGGCCAATGGAATGGGCAGAAATCCCCTGGAGAGGGCAGGCACAGTTCTGAGTTTGGCTCTAGGGGCCCAGCCTTTAGGCTGTGTGGGCCAGGCCTGTGGGGACAAATGTCTGAAAACACAAACTCCGCTTAGGAATGGGGACATAGGTATGGCACGCCCAATCTACAGACCGTGATAACAATTCGGGATATGAAAAAGGGTGTGTTTGAGGTGCTTGCTCAGGTTTTGTCTCTGGATTTGTGTCAACAATTTGGGTGGAATGCTGGCGTGGCCTCATGGGTTGTGGACGGCTTTCCTTCTCTGAGGATTTGACCCGATCCCAAGAGTTTGGGTACATTCTGTGGGAGGGGAGGAGTCCTTTCTGTTTTTTATTTTATTTTATTTTATTTTAATTTATTTATTTTATTTTATTTTATATTTTATTTTATGTACCTCAAGTGTCCCAATAAAAGAGGGATTCCAGAGCAGAGTCCTTGGGAGTGACAACTGGATAACCCCACCTCTGTTTAAGTTTGGGGGCCTAGGGGCATGGCAAGTCCAATATGTGGGCTCTTGATTCAGACACTGGGAGGCCTTCCTTGAGGACAGGGCTCATGCTGAGGGTCACAATGCCTATTTGTGCCCAACAAGGCCCTCAAGCATGGGAAGTGCCTCATGGGCCACGCTGGATTCTCCTACACTGAACGTTGGAGAATATGCCAACCACAAGATTTTCAGCCATGGCGAAGGAAGAGTTGTGATTTCTGCATCACGTTCACCCCTGGACAGTGATTGGAGTTTAGGTCTTGGTTCTGAAACCTGAAAACTGAGGTTGGGAAGAGATGAAGACCTAAGGACCTGATGGGTCCAATGAGCTCATTGTGCGGCCAGCTCTTGAGCGTAGGTCTGGAGGTGTGGGCTCATGCTGTGTCAGAAAAGGCATTAGACAGGGTAGACTGTATATTTGGGGTGCAGTCGAGTGGCGTTCAGTTGATCCTCATTCGGGTTTCTAGGTAGCTCCATAAGGCAACGTTTTTCTTCTGGAGGGCAGGCAGAGTGCTGCATTGTGGCCCCAGTATTGCCAAACTGTAGGGCTTTTGGGCCGGGGGTGTGAGGACGGTAGTCTGAGAACACAAGCTAGGCTTAGTTTTGGGGGTGAGTGCACAGAAGGCACACTCTGCAGAGCTGAATCAAGATCTCATGCACCTGAAGTCAGGGCGAATATCAGACGTTTGCTCAGGTTGGAGTTTCTGTCCAAGATGGCCCCTTTATAACGTGGAGCGTCTTAAGAGGCCATGTAGATTTTACCACAATGGGAGTTGTGAGATGCTCCAGACTGCAAAGATTCCTTCTGTGGGACACTTGAGACCTGTTGGATGGCTCTAGGATGTCCCATGTTGAACGACTCCAGAGTAGGGTTCTAAGGATGGATGCCTGGGCAGCCCGCCTCCCATTCTAGTTGTCTCCTAGCAAAAAGGCAGGTTTGATCTACAGGCCCTGAGGGAGAAACCAAGGGGGTTGAGTTGACATGGACTCTCCCGAGGATAGATCATAATGTGGGTTTAAGTCCATAGAGACCTTGGAATGGGGCGCTTGATCCGGGGCCCTGAAAGATTCTCCTAAACAGAGGTTTTTATAGAGCTCCAAAGAGTACATTTCCTATGTGGAGACAAGATTTTTCTGAGGAGTGCCTCCGTAATCCCCCGTAAGCTGGTATTCGAAACCGGGCCACTGAGGAGAGATGCCTGGAAACAAAAGCAATGGATCTGATTAGGGCCTAAGTGCCTGTCCAGTTCAATCTAATTCTATGGGGATATCTTTCCCTGGGTCTGAGGGGAGGTAGTTTCCTAAATTGTGAAACATCATCCCTGTTTGTCCTGGGCAGCCAACACTATTGGGATGGCCTCGGGGAGTTTGGAGGATTCTCCTAATCTATAGAGTTGTGGCCAAAGTAAATGGCAGAATTCCCCTGGAGAGGGAAGCCACAGTCCTGAGGTGTGGCTCCAGGGGCCCCAGCTTGGATGGTGTGTGTGCCAGGACTGTGGAGACAGAAGTCGGTAAACACAAACTCAGCTTAGGTTTGGGGATGTATGTATGAAGGCTCGATCTACAGACCGTGAGAATTTTCCGGGCTATGAACATAGGGCGAGTATGTGGCGCTTGCTCAGGCTTTTGTCTCTGGATTTTGTGTCAACGGAGGCCGTGGAATGTCAGGGTATCCTTAAGGGCCATGGACAATTCTTTCTCTGGTGATTTGGCCTGATCCCAAGTGGTTGGGATCATTCTGTGGATGGGAAGAGTCCTTTCTGTATTATTTTTTTTTTACCTCATGTGTTCCACCAAAGAGGGATTCCAGAGTAGAGCCCTGAGTAGGGGTGACTAGACATCTCGAACTCTGGTTGAGATTGGGGGACTAGGGGCTTGGCAAGCCCCATATGTGTGCTGTTGTTCCAGTCACTAATAGGCTTTACATGAGGATAGGGCTCACGCTGAGGGTCACAATGTGTGTTTGTGCAAATTGTGGCCCTCAGGGATAGTGGGGCCTCATAGTCCATGATGCTTTCTCCTACAATGAACATTGGACAACATGCCAACCACTAGGTTTCTTGCCAAGGCGAAGGAGAAGTTCTGATTCTTGCATCACGTTCACTCCTGAGCAGTGAGTGGAGATAAAGTCTAGGTTCTGAAGGTGAAAACTGAGGTTTGGTAGAGATGATGGCCTAAAGCCATTGTGGGTGTGATATGCTCTGTGTATGGCCAGCTGTCTGGGTGTTGGACTGGAGGTCTGCCCTCAGGCTGTGTCAGACAGGGCTTTAGTGCACAGGCTAGACTGTATAATTGGGGTATGGTCGAGTGGCATGCAGGTTGTTACTCATTTGGCGTTTCTGGTTAGCCCTATAGGGCAACATTTTTCTTCTGGAGGGCAGGCAGAGTGCTGCATTGTGTCTCCAGAATTGCCAAATTGGAGGGGTGTGGCCAGGATTGTGAGGAAGGAAGTCTGAAAACACAAGCTAGCACGAGTTTTGGGGCAAAGAGCATGGCAGGCCCACTCTGCAGAGGCTGAATCGAGATCTCCTGCAGGTGAGGTCAGGGCGATTATCAGATGTTGCCTCAAGCTGGAGATTGTGTCCATGACGGCCCCTTCCTGAAGGGGGTGGGGGCGTCATGAGGCCAGGGAGGTTTCCCTACGCTGGGAGTTGTGAGCTGCTCCAAACATCAAAGTTTCCTTCTTCAGGACAGTCGAGTACTATTGGATGGATCCAGGATGCCCCATACAGAAAGACTCGAGAGCAGGGGCCTAAGCATGGATGCCGAGAAACGCCAACTCACCTTCCCATTGCCTGGTCGAGACAAGGCACGCTCAATCTGCGGGCTCTTGGGTGAGCTACCCAGAAGGCTGAGTTTAAATGGACTCTCCTGAGGATGAGTCATACTGTGGGTTGGTGGCCATGGAGACCTTGGAATGTGGCAGTAGTTAAGGGCCTCTGCAGGATTCTCCAACCCGAAGGGCTTGACACAACTCCAACAAGGAAGCTTCCCATGTGGAGGTGAGAGGTCTTCTGTCTGGTGCCTCAGGAAAGCCCCGTATGCTGATCTTCGAACCCAGGCCTCTGAGGAGTGATACCTGGACACCAAAGCAAGAGTTCATAATAGGGCCTAGGGGCCTGACTGGTTCAATCTTCTGTCTCTGCGGATATCTGTCTGTGTGTCTGCATGGAGGTAGTAGTTGCTCAGCTTGTGTCATAATGCCCCTATTTGTCCAGTGCGGCTTGCGGTAGTGGGATGTCCTTGGGGACCTTGAGGTTTCTACTATTTTGTAGAGTTGTGGCCAATGGAATGGGCAGTTTCTTAGGAGAGAGCAGGCACAGTTCTGTGGTGTGGCTCCAGAGACCCCAGCCTGGAGGATGTGTGGGCCATGGCTGTGCAGACAGACATCCAAAAACCCTAACTCAGCTCAGGTTTGGGGCCGAGGTTACGGCAGGCCTGATCTACAGTCCATGAGGGGAGCTCCTCTGGATATGAAAGAAGGGTGAGAGGGCGGCAGTCGCTCAGGCTTTTGTCTCTGGATGTTTTGTCCACAATGGCCGTTTAATGTAGGAGTTGCCTCATGGGTCGTAGAAGTCTCCCTCTCTGGTAGTTTGTCCAGCCCCCAAGAGTTTGGGGTCATTCTGTGGGAAGGGAAGTGTCCTGTGTTCTGCTTCATGTGTCCCCCCAGTAGAGGGATTCTAGAGCATAGCAGTGGGTACTGACAACTGGAATACTCGCCCTCTGGTTAAGCCTGCGGGCCTATGGATATGACAAGCCCCATATGCAGGATCTTGGTCCAGCCACTGAGAGGCGTTACTTTAATACGGGACTCACGCTGCAGGTCACAATGCATGTCTGTGCCCTAGGCGGCCCTCAAGCACTGGCGTGGCCTTTCGGACAATGCAGGTTTTCCCACATTGAACGTTGGACAACATGCCAACCACAAGGTTTCTGGCCATGGGGAAGGAGGAATTCTAATTTCTGCATCACGTTCACCCCTGGGCAGTGATTGGAGATAAGGTCTAGGTTCTGAAGCCTGAAAACCGAGGTTGGGAAGAGATGACGACTTACAGCCATAGCGGGTCCTATGTGTCCAGGTTGGGGCCAGCTGTCTGGGTGTCGTTTGGGATGTCTTGTCTCAGGCTGTGCCAGACAGGGCAATAGTATACAGGGTGGGCTGTATAATTGCTTTACAATCGAGTGGCATGCATTAGAAAATCATTTGGGGTTTCTTATTAGCAGCATAGGGCAAAGTTTTTCTTCTGGAGGGCAGGCAGAGTGCTGCATTGTGGCTTCGGAATTCCCAAACTGGAGGGCTTGTGGGCCAGGAGAGTGAGGACGGAAGTCTGAGAACACAAGCTAGGCATAGGTTTCGGGGCAAGGATATGGCAGGCAACTCTGCAGAGCTGAATTATGATCTCATGCGTCTGAAGTCTGGTCGAGTTTCAGACTTTGGCTCAGGTTTGAGTTTCTGTCCATGTTGGCCCCTTCAGGAAGGGGGGGCATTATGAGGCCATGGGGGTTCTCCCACTATTGGAGTTGTGAGATGCTCCAAACCGCAAGGATTCCTTCTGTGGGACAATTAAGATTTGTTGGATGGCTCCAGGACGTCTTATAAGGTATTTTTCCAGAACAGGGTTCTAAGTATGGATGCCTGGGCAGCCAGCCTCACATTCCAATTGTATCCTAGCAACAAGAAACGTTTGATCTGCTGGCTTGGGGTAGCAACAGAGGGGTCTGAGTTGAAATGGACTTTCCTGAGGATGGTCTTAATGTTTGTTTGAGTCCATGGAGACCTTGGTATGGGGCAGTGGCACCAGGGCCCTGAAGGATTCTCCTAACCAGAGGTTATGACAAAGCTCCAATGAGCAAGTTTTCCATGGGGAGACGAGATTTGTTCTTATTGGTGCCTCAGGAAACCACCATATGCTGGTATTGGAAACGAGGCCTCTGAGGAGAGATGCCTGGAAACCAAAGCAATGGATCTGAATAGGGCCTAGGGGCCTGTCCGGTTCAATATTCTTTCCTGGGGACATCTGTTGTCTGAGTGGAGGTAGTTGCTCAGCTGGTTTGAGATCACCCCTGTTTGTCCTGGGCGGCCTACACTATTGGGATGGCCTCGGTGACTTTGGAGGTTTTTCCTAATTTGCAAGGTTGTGGCCAATGGAATGGGAAGAATTCCCTTGAAAGGGAAGCACAGTCCTGAGGTGTGGCTCCAGGGACCCAAGTGTGGAGCGTGTGTGGTCCAGGGCTATTTGGACAAAAGTCTGAAAACACAAACTCCACTTAGGTTGGGGGATGTAGGTATGGCCGGCCCGATCTATAGACCGTGAGGAGACCTCTTCGGGATATGAACAAAGGGCGAATGTGAGGTGTTGCTCATGCTTTTTTTTTTTTTTTTTCTGGAAATGTGTCACCAATTGCCATGGAATGTCGGGGTGTCCTCATGGGCCATCGATGAGGCTCCCTTTCGGGGGATTTGACCCGATCCTGAAAGTTTGGGGTCATTCTGTGGGAAGGGAGGAGGCCTTTCTGTTTTTTTGTTTCCTTTTTATTGTTTTTTTTTGTTATTTTTTTTTTTTTACCTCTGGTGGACCACCAAAAGAGGGATTCCAGAGCAGTGTCGTGGTGGGGGCAACTGGACAACCAGATCTCTGGTTAACATTGGGACCTAAGAACATGGCAAGCCCCATATGTGGGCTCTTGGTCCAGACACTGAGAGGCCTTCCTTGAGGATAGGTCTCACACTGAGTTTCACAATGTGGTTTTGTGCCCAAGGAGCCCCTCCAGTCAGGGCGTGTTCTAAAGTACCATGCTGGTGCCTCCTACACTGAACGTTGCACAGAATGGGAACCACAAGTTTTCTGGCCATGGGGAAGATGGAGTTCTAATTTCTGCAACACTTTCACTCCTGGACTGTGATTGGATTTAAGGTCTAGGTTCTGAAGCCTGAAAACTGAGGTTGGGAAGAGATGAAGCCCTAAGGCCATGGTGTGTCCGATGTGCTCAGTGTTCGGCCAGCTGTTGAGTGTGGGTTGGGAGGTGCAGGCTCAGGCTGTGGCAGACAGGGAATAAGTGCCCAGGCTAGACTGTATCATTGGGGTGCAGTCGAGTTTCGTGCAGGATGGTACTCATTTGTGGTTACTGGGTAGCCCCAGAGGGCAACGTTTTTCTTCTGGAGGGAAGACACAGTGCCACATAGTGGTTCCAGAATTCCCAAACTGGAAGGCTTGTGGGCCAGGAGTGTGAGGAAAAAATTCTGAGAACACAAGCCAGACCTAGATTACGGGGTGAAGGGAAGGCAGCCACCTTCTGCAGAGATGATTCGAGATCCCGTATACCTGAAGACAGAGCTAGGATCAGACGTTGGCTTAGGTCGGAGTTTCTGTCCATGACGGCCTCTTCATGAAGGGGAGGGTGTCACGAGGACATGGAGGTTGTCCGACGATAGGGATTGTGAGATGCTCCAAACCACAATGATTTCTTCGGTGGGACAGTCGAGACCTGTTGGATGGCTCCAGGACATCCCATAAGGAAGTTATCCAGAGCAGGGTTCTAAGGATGGATGCCTGGGCAGCCTGCCTCCCATTCCAGGTGTCTCATAGAGCCAAGGCAAGTTCGATCTGCTGGATCTAGGGGAGCAACCGAGGCGGGTGTTTTGAAATGGGTGAGTTGAGGATGGGTCATAATGTGCATTTGTGTCCATGTAGACCTTGGAATGGGGTGCTTGATCCGGGGCCTTGAGGGATGTTCATAACCGGAGGTTTTGATGGAGCTCTAAAGAGTATGTTTCCTATGTAGAGAAGAGAATTGTTTTGATGAGTGCCTAAGGAATCTCCCATATTCTGGTATTGGAAACCAGGCCTCTGAGGAGAGATGACTGGAATAAAAAGCAATGGATCTGATTAGGGCCTAAGTGCCCTTCCAGTTCAATCTTATTCTATGGGGATATCTGTCTCTGGGTCTGAGTGGAGTTGGTTTCCTAACTTGTGAAAGATCATCCCTGTTTGTCCTGGGCAGCCAACACAATTCAGATGGCCTGGGGGAGTTTGGAGGATTCTCCTAATCTATAGGGTTGTGGCCAATGGAAATGGCAGAATTCCCCTGAAGAGGGAAGCCACAGTCCTGAGGTGTGGCTCCAGGGGCCCCAGCTTGGATGGTGTGTGGGCCAGCACTGTGGGGACAGAAATCTGAAAACACAAACTCAGCTTAGGTTTGGGGATGTATGTATGAAGGCTCGATCTACAGACCGTGAGAATTTTCCGGGCTATGAACAAAGGGCGAGTATGTGGCGATTGCTCAGGCTTTTGTCTCTGGATTTTGTGTCAACGGTGGCCGTGGAATGTCGGGATGTCCTCAAGGGCCATGGACAATTCTTTCTCTGGTGATTTGGCCTGATCCCAAGTGTTTGGGATCATTCTGTGGATGGGAAGAGTCCTTTCTGTATTTTTTTTTTTTTACCTCAAGTGTCCCACCAAAGAGGGATTCCAGAGTAGAGCCCTGAGTAGGGGTGACTAGACATCTCGAACTCTGGTTGAGATTGGGGGACGAGGGGCTTGGCAAGCCCCATATGTGGGCTGTTGTTCCAGTCACTAAGAGGCTTTACATGAGGATAGGGCTCACGCTGAGGGTCACAATGTGTGTTTGTGCACATTGTGGCCCTCAGGGATAGGTGGGGCCTCATAGTCCATGGTGCTTTCTCCTACACTGAACATTGGACAACATGCCAACCACTAGGTTTCTTGCCAAGGCGAAGGAGAAGTTCTGATTCTTGCATCACGTTCACTCCTGAGCAGTGAGTGGAGATAAGGTCTAAGTTCTGAAGGTGAAAACTGAGGTTGGGTAGAGATGATGGCCTAAAGCCATTGTGGGTGTGATATGCTCTGTGTATGGCCAGCTACTGGGTGTTGGCCTGGAGGTCTACCCTCAGGCTGTGTCAGACAGGGCTTTAGTGCACAGGCTAGACTGTATAATTGGGGTATGGTCGAGTGGCATGCAGGTTGTTACTCATTTGGCGTTTCTGGTTAGCCCTATAGGGCAACATTTTTCTTCTGGAGGGCAGGCAGAGTGCTGCATTGTGTCTCCAGAATTGCCAAACTGGAGGGGTGTGGCCAGGATTGTGAGGAATTAAGTCTGAAAACACAAGCTAGCAATAGTTTTGGGGCAAAGAGCATGGCAGGCCCACTCTGCAGAGGCAGAATCGAGATCTACAGGTGAGGTCAGGGCGATTATCAGATGTTGCCTCACGCTGGAGTTTGTGTCCATGACGGCCCCTTAATGAAGGGGGTGGGGGCGTCATGAGTCCAGGGAGGTTTCCCTACGCTGGGAGTTGTGAGCTGCTCCAAACATCAAAGTTTCCTTCTTCAGGACAGTCGAGTACTATTGGATGGTTCCAGGATGCCCCATACAGAAAAACTCGAGAGCAGGGACCTAAGCATCGATGCCGAGAAACGCCAACTCACCTTCCCATTGCCTGGTCGAGACAAGGAACGCTCAATCTGCGGGCTCTTGGGTGAGCTACCCAGAAGGCTGAATTTAAATGGACTCTGATGAGGATGAGTCATAATGTGGGTTGGTGGCCATGGAGACCTTGGAATGTGGCAGTAGCTAAGGGACTCTGCAGGATTCTCCAACCCGAAGGGATTGACACAACTCCAACAAGGAAGCTTCCCATGTGGAGATGAGAGGTCTTCTGTCTGGTGCCTCAAGAAAGCCCCGTATGCTGGTCTTCGAACCCAGGCCTCTGAGGAGTGATACCTGGACACCAAAGCAAGAGTTCATAATAGGGCCTAGGGGCCTGACTGGTTCAATCTTCTGTCTCTGCGGATATCTGTCTGTGTGTCTGCATGGAGGTAGTAGTTGCTCAGCTTGTGTCATAATGCCCCTATTTGTCCAGTGCGGCTTGCGGTAGTGGGATGTCCTTGGGGACCTTGAGGTTTCTACTATTTTGTAGAGTTGTGGCCAATGGAATGGGCAGTTTCTTAGGAGAGAGCAGGCACAGTTCTGTGGTGTGGCTCCAGAGACCCCAGCCTGGAGGCTGTGTGGGCCATGGCTGTGTAGACAGACAAAAAAAATCACTATCTCAGCTCAGGTTTGGGGCCGAGGTTACGGCAGGCCTGATCTACAGTCCATGAGGGGAGCTCCTCTGGATATGAAAGAAGGGTGAGAGGGAGGCAGTCGCTCAGGCTTTTGTCTCTGGATGTTTTGTCCACAATGGCCGTTTAATGTAGGAGTTGCCTCATGGGTCGTAGAAGTCTCCCTCTCTGGTAGTTTGTCCAGCCCCCAAGAGTTTGGGGTCATTCTGTGGGAAGGGAAGTGTCCTCTTTTCTGCTTCATGTGTCCCCCCAGTAGAGGGATTCAAGAGCATAGCAGTTGATACTGACAACTGGAATACTCGCCCTCTGGTTAAGCCTGCGGGCCTATGGATATGACAAGCCCCATATGCAGGATCTTGGTCCAGCCACTGAGAGGCGTTACTTTAATACGGGACTCACGCTGCAGGTCACAATGCATGTCTGTGCCCTAGGCGGCCCTCAAGCACTGGCGTGGCCTTTCGGACAATGCAGGTTTTCCCACATTGAACGTTGGACAACATGCCAACCACAAGGTTTCTGGCCATGGGGAAGGAGGAATTCTAATTTCTGCATCACGTTCACCCCTGGGCAGTGATTGGAGATAAGGTCTAGGTTCTGAAGCCTGAGAACCGAGGTTGGGAAGAGATGACGACCTACAGCCATAGCGGGTCCTATGTGTCCAGGTTGGGGCCTGCTGTCTGGGTGTCGTTTGGGATGTCTTGTCTCAGGCTGTGCCAGACAGGGCATTAGTATACAGGGTGGGCTGTATAATTGCTTTACAATCGAGTGACATGCATTAGAAAATCATTTGGGGTTTCTTATTAGCAGCATAGGGCAAAGTTTTTCTTCTGGAGGGCAGGCAGAGAGCTGCATTGTGGCTTTGGAATTCCCAAACTGGAGGGCTTGTGGGCCAGGGGAGTGAGGACGGAAGTCTGAGAACACAAGCTAGGCTTAGGTTTCGGGGCAAGGACATGGCAGGCACACTCTCCAGAGCTGAATTGAGATCTCATGCGTCTGAAGTCAGGTCGAGGTTCAGACTTTGGCTCAGGTTTGAGTTTCTGTCCATGTTTGCCCCTTCAGGAAGTGGGGGTATTATGAGGCCATGGGGGTTTTCCCACTATTGGAGTTGTGAGATGCTCCAAACCGCAAGGATTCCTTCTGTGGGACAATTAAGATTTGTTGGATGGCTCCAGGACGTCTTATAAGGTATTTTTCCAGAACAGGGTTCTAAGTATGGATGCCTGGGCAGCCAGCCTCACATTCCAATTGTCTCCTAGCAACAAGAAACGTTTGATCTGCTGGCTTGGGGTAGCAACAGAGGGGGCTGAGTTGAAATGGACTTTCCTGAGGATGGTCTTAATGTTGGTTTGAGTCCATGGAGACCTTGGTATGGGGCAGTGGCACCAGGGCCCTGAAGGATTCTCCTAACCAGAGGTTATGACAAAGCTCCAATGAGCAAGTTTTCCATGGGGAGACGAGATATGTTCTTATTGGTGCCTCAGGAAACCACCATATGCTGGTATTGGAAACGAGGCCTCTGAGGACAGATGCCTGGAAACCAAAGCAATGGATCTGATTAGGGCCTAGGGGCCTGTCCGGTTCAATATTCTTCTCTGGGGATATCTGTTGTCTGATTGGAGGTAGTTGCTCAGCTGGTTTGAGATCACCCCTGTTTGTCCTGGGCGGCCTATACTATTGGGATGGCCTCGGTGACTTTGAAGGTTTTTCCTAATTTGCAAGGTTGTGGCCAATGGAATGGGAAGAATACCCTTGAAAGGGAAGCACAGTCCTGAGGTGTGGCTCCAGGGACCCAAGTGTGGAGCGTGTGTGGTCCAGGGCTATTTGGACAAAAGTCTGAAAACACAAACTCCACTTAGGTTGTGGGATGTAGGTAAGGCCGGCCCGATCTATAGACCGTGAGGAGACCTCTTCGGGATATGAACAAAGGGCGAATGTGAGGTGCTTGCTCATGCTTTTTTTTTTTTTTTCTGGAAATGTGTCACCGATTGCCATGGAATGTCGGGGTGTCCTCATGGGCCATCGATGAGGCTCCCTTTCTGGGGATTTGACCCGATCCTAAAAGTTTGGGGTCATTCTGTGGGAAGGGAGGAGGCCTTTCTCTTTTTTTTGTTTACTTTTTTTGTTTTCTTTTTTGTTTTTTATTTACCTCATATGGACCACCAAAAGAGGGATTCCAGAGCAGAGTCGTGGGTGGGGGCAACTGGACAACCAGACCTCCGGTTAACATTGGGACCTAAGAACATGGCAAGCCCCATATGTGGGCTCTTGGTCCAGACACTGAGAGGCCTTCCTTGAGGATAGGTCTCACACTGAGTTTCACAATGTGGTTTTTTGCCCAAGGATCCTTTCATGTCAGGGCGTGGCCTAAAGTACCATGCTGGTGCCTCCTACACTGGCCGTTGCACAGTATGGGAACCACAAGTTTTCTGGCCATGGGGAAGATGGAGTTCTAATTTCTGCAACACTTTCACTCCTGGACTGTGATTGGATTTAAGGTCTAGGTTCTGAAGTCTGAAAACTGAGCTTGGGAAGAGATGAAGCCCTAAAGCCATGGTGTGTCCGATGTGCTCAGTGTTCGGCCAGCTGTTGAGTGTGGGTTGGGAGGCGCAGGCTCAGGCTGAGGCAGACAGGGAATAAGTGCCCAGGCTAGACTGTATCATTGGGGTGCAGTCGAGTTTCGTGCAGGATGGTACTCATTTGTGGTTACTGGGTAGCCCCAGAGGGCAACGTTTTTCTTCTGGAGGGAAGACACAGTGCCACATAGTGGTTCCAGCATTCCCAAACTGGAAGGCTTGTGGGCCAGGAGTGTGAGGAAAAAATTCTGAGAACACAAGCCAGACTTAGATTTCGGGGTGAAGGGAAGGCAGGCACCCTCTGCAGAGATGATTCGAGATCCCGTATACCTGAAGACAGAGCTAGGATCAGACGTTGGCTTAGGTCGGAGTTTCTGTCCGTGACGGCCCATTCATGAAGGGGAGGGTGTCACGAGGACATGGAGGTTTTCCGACGATGGGAATTGTGAGATGCTCCAAACCACAATGATTTCTTCTGTGGGACAGTCGAGACCTGTTGGATGGCTCCAGGACATCCCATAAGGAAGTTATCCAGAGCAGGGTTCTAAGGATGGATGCCTGGGCAGCCTGCCTCCCATTCCAGGTGTCTCATAGAGCCAAGGCAAGTTCGATCTGCTGGATCTAGGGGAGCAACCGAGGCGGGTGTGTTGAAATGGGTGAGTTGAGGATGGGTCATAATGTGCATTTGTGTCCATGTAGACCTTGGAATGGGGTGCTTGATCCGGGGCCTCGAGGGATGTTCATAACTGGAGTTTTTTTTTTTTTTTTTTTTTTTTTTTTTTTTTTTTTTGTGTTTTTTTTTTTTTTTTTTTTTTTTTTAATTTATTTTTTATTTTCAGCATAACAGTATTCATTATTTTTCACCACACCCAGTGCTCCATGCAATTCGTGCCCTTTATAATACCCACCACCTAGTACCCCAACCTCCCACCCCCCACCCCTTCAAAACCCTCAGATTGTTTTTCAGAGTCCATAGTCTCTCATGGTTCACCTCCCCTTCCAATTTCCCCCAACTCCCTTCTCCTCTCTAACTCCCCATGTCCTCCATGTTATTTGTTATGCTCCACAAATAAGTGAAACCATATGATAATTGACTCTCTCTGCTTGACTTATTTCACTCAGCATAATAATCTCTTCCAGTCCCGTCCATGTTGCTACAAAAGTTGGGTATTGGTCCTTTCTTTTTTTTTTTTTTTTTTTTTTTTTTTTATAAACATATATTTTTATCCCCAGGGGTACAGGTCTGTGAATCACCAGGTTTACACACTTCACAGCACTCACCAAAGCACATACCCTCCCCAATGTCCATAATCCCACCCCCTTCTCCCAAACCCCCTCCCCCCAGCAACCCTCAGTTTGTTTTGTGAGATTAAGAGTCACTTATGGTTTGTCTCCCTCCCAATCCCATCTTGTTTCATTTATTCTTCTCCTACCCACTTAAGCCTCCATGTTGCATCACCACTTCCTCATATCAGGGAGATCATATGATAGTTGTCTTTCTCTGCTTGACTTATTTCGCTAAGCATGATACGCTCTAGTTCCATCCATGTTGTCGCAAATGGCAAGATTTCATTTCTTTTGATGGCTGCATAGTATTCCATTGTGTATATATACCACATCTTCTTGATCCATTCATCTGTGGATGGACATCTAGGTTCTTTCCATAGTTTGGCTATTGTGGACATTGCTGCTACAAACATTCGGGTGCATGTGCCCCTTTGGATCACTACATTTGTATCTTTAGGGTAAATACCCAATAGTGCAATTGCTGGGTCGTAGGGCAGTTCTATTTTCAACATTCTGAGGAACCTCCATGCTGTTTTCCAGAGGGGCTGCACCAGCTTGCAATCCCACCAACAGTGTAGGAGGGTTCCCCTTTCTCCACATCCTCGCCAGCATCTGTCATTTCCTGACTTGTTGATTTTAGCCATTCTGACTGGTGTGAGGTGATATCTCATTGTGGTTTTGATTTGTATTTCCCTGATGCCGAGTGATATGGAGCACTTTTTCATGTGTCTGTTGGCCATCTGGATGTCTTCTTTGCAGAAATGTCTGTTCATGTCCTCTGCCCATTTCTTGATTGGATTATTTGTTCTTTGGGTGTTGAGTTTGCTAAGTTCTTTATAGATTCTGGACACTAGTCCTTTATCTGATATGTCGTTTGCAAATATCTTCTCCCATTCTGTCAGTTGTCTTTTGATTTTGTTAACTGTTTCCTTTGCTGTGCAAAAGCTTTTGATCTTGATGAAATCCCAATAGTTCATTTTTTCCCTTGCTTCCCTTGCCTTTTGCGTTGTTCCTAGGAAGATGTTGCTGCGGCAGAGGTCGAAGAGGTTGCTGCCTGTGTTCTCCTCAAGGATTTTGATGGATTCCTTTCGCACATTGAGGTCCTTCATCCATTTTGAGTCTATTTTTGTGTGTGGTGTAAGGAAATGGTCCAATTTCATTTTTCTGCATGTGGCTGTCCAATTTTCCCAGCACCATTTATTGAAGAGGCTGTCTTTTTTCCATTGGACATTCTTTCCTGCTTTGTCGAAGATGAGTTGACCATAGATTTGAGGGTCTATTTCTGGGCTCTCTATTCTGTTCCATTGATCTATGTGTCTGTTTTTGTGCCAGTACCATGCTGTCTTGATGATGACAGCTTTGTAATAGAGCTTGAAGTCCGGAATTGTGATGCCACCAATGTTGGCTTTCTTTTTCAATATCCCTTTGGCTATTCGAGGTCTTTTCTGGTTCCATATAAATTTTAGCATTATTTGTTCCATTTCTTTGAAAAAGATGGATGGTACTTTGATAGGAATTGCATTAAATGTGTAGATTGCTTTAGGTAGCATAGACATTTTCACAATATTTATTCTTCCAATCCAGGAGCATGGAACATTTTTCCATTTCTTTGTGTCTTCCTCAATTTCTTTCATGAGTACTTTATAGTTTTCTGAGTATAGATTCTGTGTCTCTTTGGTTAGGTTTATTCCTAGGTATCTTATGGTTTTGGATGCAATTGTAAATGGGATTGACTCCTTAATATCTCTTTCTTCTGTCTTGCTGTTGGTGTAGAGAAATGCAACTGATTTCTGTGCATTGATTTTATATCCTGACACTTTACTGAATTCCTGTATAAGTTCTAGCAGTTTTGGAGTGGAGTCTTTTGGGTTTTCCACATATAGTATCATATCATCTGCGAAGAGTGATAATTTGACTTCTTCTTTGCCGATTTGGATGCCTTTAATTTCCTTTTGTTGTCTGATTGCTGAGGCTAGGACCTCTAGTACTATGTTGAATAGCAGTGGTGATAATGGACATCCCTGCCGTGTTCCTGACCTTAGTGGAAAAGCTTTCAGTTTTTCTCCATTGAGAATGATATTTGCGGTGGGTTTTTCATAGATGGTTTTGATGATATTGAGGTATGTGCCCTCTATCCCTACACTTTGAAGAGTTTTGATCAGGAAGGGATGCTGTACTTTGTCAAATGCTTTTTCAGCATCTATTGAAAGTATCATATGGTTCTTGTTCTTTCTTTTATTGATGTGTTGTATCACATTGACTGATTTGCGGATGTTGAACCAACCTTGCAGCCCTGGAATAAATCCCACTTGGTCGTGGTGAATAATCTTTTTAATGTACTGTTGAATCCTATTGGCTAGTATTTTGTTGAGTATTTTCGCATCTGTGTTCATCAAGGATATCGGTCTATAGCTCTCTTTTTTGGTGGGATCCTTGTCTGGTTTTGGGATCAAGGTGATGCTGGCCTCATAAAATGAGTTTGGAAGTTTTCCTTCCATTTCTATTTTTTGGAACAGTTTCAGGAGAATAGGAATTAGTTCTTCTTTAAATGTTTGGTAGAATTCCCCCGGGAAGCCATCTGGCCCTGGGCTTTTGTTTGTTTGGAGATTTTTAATGACTGTTTCAATCTCCTTACTGGTTATGGGTCTGTTCAGGCTTTCTATTTCTTCCTGGTTCAGTTGTGGTAGTTTATATGTTTCTAGGAATGCATCCATTTCTTCCAGATTGTCAAATTTATTGCCGTAGAGTTGCTCATAGTATGTTCTTATAATAGTTTGTATTTCTTTGGTGTTAGTTGTGATCTCTCCTCTTTCATTCATGATTTTATTTATTTGGGTCCTTTCTCTTTTCTTTTTGATAAGTCGGGCCAGGGGTTTATCAATTTTATTAATTCTTTCAAAGAACCAGCTCCTACTTTCGTTGATTTTTTCTATTGTTTTTTTGGTTTCTATTTCATTGATTTCTGCTCTGATCTTTATGATTTCTCTTCTCCTGCTGGGCTTAGGGTTTCTTTCTTGTTCTTTCTCCAGCTCCTTTAGGTGTAGGGTTAGGTTGTGTACCTGAGACCTTTCTTGTTTCTTGAGAAAGGCTTGTACGGCTATATATTTTCCTCTCAGGACTGCCTTTATTGTGTCCCACAGATTTTGAACTGTTGTATTTTCATTATCATTTGTTTCCATGATTTTTTTCAATTCTTCTTTAATTTCCCGGTTGACCCATTCATTCTTTAGAAGGATACTGTTTAGTCTCCATGTATTTGGGTTCTTTCCAAACTTCCTTTTGTGGTTGAGTTCTAACTTTAGAGCATTGTGGTCTGAAAATATGCAGGGAATGATCCCAATCTTTTGATACCGGTTGAGTCCTGATTTAGGACCAAGGATGTGATCTATTCTGGAGAATGTTCCATGTGCACTAGAGAAGAATGTGTATTCTGTTGCTTTGGGATGAAATATTCTGAATATATCTGTGATGTCCATCTGGTCCAGTGTGTCGTTTAAGGCCTTTATTTCCTTGCTGATCTTTTGCTTGGATGACCTGTCCATTTCAGTGAGGGGAGTGTTAAAGTCCCCTACTATTATTGTATTGTTGTTGATGTGTTTCTTTGATTTTGTTATTAATTGGTTTATATAGTTGGCTGCTCCCACGTTGGGGGCATAGATATTTAAAATTGTTAAATCTTCTTGTTGGACAGACCCTTTGAGTATGATATAGTGTCCTTCCTCATCTCTTATTATAGTCTTTGGCTTAAAATCTAATTGATCTGATATAAGGATTGCCACTCCTGCTTTCTTCTGATGTCCATTAGCATGGTAAATTCTTTTCCACCCCCTCACTTTAAATCTGGAGGTGTCTTCGGGCTTAAAATGAGTTTCTTGGAGGCAACATATAGATGGGTTTTGTTTTTTTATCCATTCTGATACCCTGTGTCTTTTGACAGGGGCATTTAGCCCATTCACATTCAGGGTAACTATTGAGAGATATGAATTTAGTGCCATTGTATTGCCTGTAAGGTGACTGTTATTGTATATGGTCTCTGTTCCTTTCTGATCTACCACTTGTAGGCTCTCTCTTTGCTTAGAGGACCCCTTTCAATATTTCCTGTAGAGCTGGTTTGGTATTTGCAAATTCTTTCAGTTGTTGTTTGTCCTGGAAGCTTTTAATCTCTCCTTCTATTTTCAATGATAGCCTAGCTGGATATAGTATTCTGGGCTGCATGTTTTTCTCGTTTAGTGCTCTAAAAATATCATGCCAGCTCTTTCTGGCCTGCCAGGTCTCTGTGGATAAGTCAGCTGCCAATCTAATATTTTTACCATTGTATGTTACAGACTTCTTTTCCCGGGCTGCTTTCAGGATTTTCTCTTTGTCACTGAGACTTGTAAATTTTACTATTAGGTGACGGGGTGTGGGCCTATTCTTATTGATTTTGAGGGGCATTCTCTGAACCTCCTGAATTTTGATGCTCGTTCCCTTTGCCATATTGGGGAAATTCTCCCCAATAATTCTCTCCAGTATACCTTCTGCTCCCCTCTCTCTTTCTTCTTCTTCTGGAATCCCAATTATTCTAATGTTGTTTCGTCTTATGGTGTCACTTAATTCTCGAATTTTCCCCTCGTGGTCCAGTAGCTGTTTGTCCCTCTTTTGCTCAGCTTCTTTATTCTCTGTCATTTGGTCTTCTATATCACTAATTCTTTCTTCTGCCTCATTTATCCTAGCAGTGAGAGCCTCCATTTTTGATTGCACCTCATTAATAGCTTTTTTGATTTCAACTTGGTTAGATTTTAGTTCTTTTATTTCTCCAGAAAGGGCTTTTATATCTCTCGAGAGGGTTTCTCTAATATCTTCCATGCCTTTTTCGAGCCCGGCTAGAACCTTGAGAATTGTCATTCTGAACTCTAGATCTGACATATTACCGATGTCTGTATTGATTAGGTCCCTAGCCTTTGGTACTGCCTCTTGTTCTTTTTTTTGCGTTGAATTTTTACGTCTTGTCATTTTGGCCAGATAAGAGTAAATGAAGGGGCAAGTAAAATACTAAAAGGGTGGCAACAACCCCAGGAAAATATGCTTTAACTAAATTAGAAGAGATCCAAAATCGTGAGTGGGGAGAAAGGGGATAAAAAGTGGTTCAAAAAGGAAGAAAGAAAAAAAAAAGAAAAGAAAAAAAAATTTTTTTAAAAAAAGAAAACACCTGAGAAAAATGTAAAAAAGAAAGAAAATATATATTAGATAAACTAGTAAAAAATCGTTAAAAAAGAAAAAGGTAACAGTTAAAAAAAAAAATTTTACCCGAAGGCGAGAAGAAAAAGAAAAAAAGAAAAAAAAAATGAAAAAGAAAAAATTAAATTAACTGCAAGACTAAAAAAAATCACAGGAAAAAAGCCATGAGTTCCGTGCTTGGCTTTCTCCTCCTCTGGAATTCTGCTGCTCTCCTTGGTATTAAAACCGCACTCCTTGGTAGGTGAACTTGGTCTCGGCTGGATTTCTTGTTGATCTTCTGGGGGAGGGGCCTGTTGTAGTGATTCTCAAGTGTCTTTGCCCCAGGCGGAATTACACCGCCCTTACCCGGAGCCGGGGTGAGTAATCCGCTCGGGTTTGCTTTCAGGAGCTTTTGTTCCCTGAGCGCTTTCCGTAGAGTTCCGGAGGACGGGAACACAAATGGCGGCCTCCTGGTCTCCGGGCCGGAGGAGCCGAGAGCCCAGGGCCCCACTCCTCAGTGCGCCCTCAGAGAACAGCGCCCAGTTACTCCCGTCTGCCTGACCTCCGGCCGCGCTCCGAGCTCACCGAGCCTGCGACCGGTTCAAGGTAACACCGAGCTGCGAGCTTACTGTCGGCTCTGTTTCTGTATCCGGCTTTCCGGTTCCAATACCCGCAAGCTCTGCGACACTCAGACACCCCCGATCCTTCTGTGACCCTGCGGGACCTGAGGCCACGCTGACCCCGCGTGGGCTTCGCCCCGGTTTAGCCTCTGGACTGATGTCCCTCAGCGGAACAGACTTTTAAAAGTCCTGATTTTGTGCACGGTTGCTCCGCCGCTTGCCGGGAGCCGGCCCCTCCCCCCGGGGTCTATCTTCCCGTCGCTTTGGATTCACTTCTCCGCCGGTCCTACCTTTCAGAAAGTGGTTGTTTTTCTGTTTCCAGAATTGCTTTTCTTCTTCTCTTCGGTCTGCCGATGGATTTTCAGGTGTTTGCAGTCTTTAGATAAGCTATCTAGCTGATCTCCGGCTAGCTGAAGCAGTCTCAGCTTGCTACTTCTCCGCCATCTTGACTCCTCCCTCATAACTGGAGGTTTTGATGGAGCTCTAAAGAGTATGTTTCCTATGTAGAGAAGAGAATTGTTTTGATGAGTGCCTAAGGAATCTCCCATATGCTGGTATTGGAAACCAGGCCTCTGAGGAGAGATGACTGGAATCAAAAGCAATGGATCTGATTAGGGCCTAAGTGCCCTTCCAGTTCAATCTTATTCTATGGGGATATCTGTCTCTGGGTCTGAGTGGAGTTGGTTTCCTAACTTGTGAAAGATCATCCCTGTTTGTCCTCGGCAGCCAACACAATTCAGATGGCCTGGGGGAGTTTGGAGGATTCTCCTAATCTATAGGGTTCTGGCCAATGGAAATGGCAGAATTCCCCTGGAGAGGGAAGCCACAGTCCTGAGGTGTGGCTCCAGGGGCCCCAGCTTGGATGTTGTGTGGGCCAGGACTGTGGGGACAGAAGTTTGAAAACACAAACTCAGCTTAGGTTTGGGGATGTATGTATGAAGGCTCGATCTACAGACCGTGAGAATTTTCCGGGCTATGAACAAAGGGCGAGTATGTGGCGCTTGCTCAGGGTTTTGTCTCTGGATTTTGTGTCAATGGTGGCCGTGGAATGTCGGGGTGTCCTCAAGGGCCATGGACAATTCTTTCTCTGGTGATTTGGCCTGATCCCAAGTGGTTGGGATCATTCTGTGAATGGGAAGAGTCCTTTCTGTATTTTTTTTTTTTGTTACCTCAGGTGTCCCACCAAAGAGGGATTCCCGAGTAGAGCCCTGAGTAGGGGTGACTAGACATCTCGAACTCTGGTTGAGATTGGGGGACTAGGGGCTTGGCAAGCCCCATATGTGGGCTGTTGTTCCAGTCACCAAGAGCCTTTACATGAGGTTAGGGCTCACGCTGAGGATCAAAATGTGTGTTTGTGCAAATTGTGGCCCTCAGGGATAGGTGGGGCCTCATAGTCCATGCTGCTTTCTCCTACAATGAACATTGGACAACATGCCAACCACTAGGTTTCTTGCCAAGGCGAAGGAGAAGTTCTGATTCTTGCATCCCGTTCACTCCTGAGCAGTGAGTGGAGATAAGGTCTAGGTTCTGAAGGTGAAAATTGAGGTTGGGTAGTGATGATGGCCTAAAGCCATTGTGGGTTTGATATGCTCAGTGTACGGCCATCTGTCTGGGTGTTGGACTGGAGGTCTGCCCTCAGGCTGTGTCAGACAGGGCTTTAGTGCACAGGCTATACTGTATAATTGGGGTATGGTCGAGTGGCATGCAGGTTGTTACTCATTTGGCGTTTCTTGTTAGCCCTATAGGGCAACATTTTCTTCTGGAGGCCAGGCAGTGTGCTGCATTGTGTCTCCAGAATTTCCAATCTGGTGGGGTGTGGCCAGGATTCTGAGGACGGAAGTCTGGGAACACAAGTTAGGCTAGGTTTTAGGGTGAGGGCCCAGCAGGCACACTCTCAAGTGTTGAATCGAGATCTTATGCTACTGAATTCAGGGCGAGGATCAGACTTTGGCTTAGGATGGAGTTTCTGTCCGTGATGGCCCATTTATGAAGGTGTGGGGCATCATGAGGAAATGGAGGTTTTCTCAGAGTGTTATTGTGTGATGCTTCAAACCACAAGGATTCATTCTGCGAGACAGTCAAGACAGGTTGGTTGGATTCAAGACGTCCCATAAAGAAGTTCTCCAGAGCAGGGTTCTAAGGATGGATGCCTGGGAAGCCCGCCTCCCATTCTAACTGTCTCCTAGTGACAAGGAAGGTTTGATCTGCTGGCTCTGGGTGAGCAGCCGAGGGGGCTGATTTGAAATGGACTCTCCTGAGAATGGATCATAATGTAAGTTTGTGTCCTTGGAGACCTTGGGATTGGGCCATGCTGCCAGCGCCCTGAAGGATCCTCCTAACCTGAGGTATTGACACAGCTCCAAAGAGCAAGTTTCCCATGTGGAGATGAGATCTGTTCTGATTGTTTCCTTAGTTAACCCCCATATTCTGATATTGGAAACCAGGCCTCTGAGGAGAGATACCTAGAAACCAAAGCAATGCATCAGAAGTTGGCTCAGGTTGGAGTTTCTGTCCATGATGGCCCCTTTATAAAGGGGAGCATCTCATGAGGCCATGTAGGTTTTCCCACGATAGGAGTTGTGAGATGCTCCAATCTGCAAGGATTCCTTCTGTGGGACAGTCAAGACCGGTTGGAAGGCTCCAGGACATCCCATATGGAACGGCGCCAGAGCAGGATTCCAAGGATGGATGCCTAGAGAGTCTGCTTTGCATTCCAGTTGTCTCCTAGCGACAAGGCAGGTTTGATATTCTGCCTCTGGGGCAGTAATCGACGGGGCTGAGTTGAAATGTACTCTCCTGCCGAATGGTCATAATGCGGGTATGTGTCCATGGAGACCTTGGAATAGGGCGGTTGCTCCGGCTACCTGAAGGTTTCTCCTAACTGGAGGCTTTTACAGAGCTCCAAAGGATAAGTTTCCCATGTGAAGACAAGATTTGTTCTGATTGGTATCTCTGGAATCCCCCATATGCTGGTATTGGAAAACAGGCTTCTGAGGAGAGATGCTTAGAAAAAAAAAAGCAATGGAACCAATTACATTCTAGGGGCCAGTCCAGTTTAATCTTCTTCTCTTGGGTTATCTGTCTACGGGTGAGTTGACGTCGTTGCTCAGCTTGTGAGAGATCGCCCCTCTTTGTCCTGGGTGGCCTACACTATTGGAATGGCCTCTGGGACTTTGGAGGTTTCTCCTTATCTGTAGGGTTGTGGCCAATGGAATGGGAAGAATTTCCTTGGAGAGGGCAGGCACAGTCCTGAGGTGTGGCTCCAGGGGCCTCAGTCTGGAGGGTGTGTGGGACAGGGATGTCAGGATAGAAGTCTGAAAACACAAACTCGGCTTAGGTTTGGGGACGTAGGTATGGCAGGCCCAATCTACAGACTATGAGGAGAATTTTATGGGCTATGACCTAAGGGTGAGTGTGAACGCTTGCTGAAGCTTATGTCTCTGGATTTTGTGTCAATAGTGGCCGTGGAATGTCGGGCTGGCCTCATGGGCCATGGACGAGTCTTTCTCTCTGGACCCCAATCACTTGGGATGGCCCAATCCCAAGTGATTGGGGTCATTCTGTGAGTGGGAGGAGTCCTTTCTGTGTTTATTTACCTCAAATGTCCCACCAAAGAGGGATTTCAGAGCAGAGCCCTGAGTAGGGGTGACTAGATGTCTCTACCTCTGGTTAAGATTGGGTGACTTGGGGCATGGCAGGCCCCATATGCGGGCTCATGGTCCAGCCACTGAGAGGCTTTACTTGAGGACAGGGCTCAAACTGAGGGTCCCAATGTGTGTTTGAGCCCACCGCAGCTCTTAAGCATAGGCAGGGCCTCAGGGACCCTACCCTGAGGGGCCCTACTACTACCCCTGTAGGCCCTACAGGGGTCCTACACTGAACGTTGGACAAGATGCCAACCACAAGATTCTGGCGAGAGGGAAGGAGGAGTTCTGATTTCTGCATCACGTTCACCCATGGGAAGTGAGTAGAGATAAGGTCTAGGATTCTGTAGCCTGAAAACCGAAGTTGGAAAGAGATGGCGACCTAAGGCCATGGCGGTTCAGATGTTCTCAGTGTACTGCAAGCTGTCTGGGTGTCGGTTGGGAATTCAGGCCTCAGGTTCTGTCAGACAGGGCATTAGTGCACAGGCTAGACTATATAATTGGTGTACAGTTGAGTGACGTGCAGGTTTATCCTCATTTGAGGTTTCTGGGTAGACCCATAGGGCAATATTTTTCTTCTAGAGGGCAGGCAGAGTGCAGCACTGTGTCATCGGAAATCCCAAAATAGAGGGCGTGTGGTCCAGGAGAGTGAGGACCGAAGTCGGAGAACACTAGCTACGCTTAGGTTTTGGGGTGAGGGCACAGCAGGTACACTCTGAAGAGCTGAATCAAGATCTCGTGCATCTGAAGTCAAGGCGAAGATCAGCTGTTGGCTCAGGTTGGAGTTTCTTTCCATGATCTGCCTTCATGAAGATTGGGGGCATCATGTGACCTTGGAAGCTTTCCATGATATGAGTTGTTAGGTGGTCCATGCACAAGGACTCCTGTGGGACAGTCGAGACCTGTTGGATGGCTCAAGGATGTCCCATAAGGAACGACGCAAGAGCAGGGTTCTAAGGATGGATGCCTGAAGAGCCCAACTCGCATTTCAATTGTCTCCTAGCGACAAGGCAGGTTCAATCTGCTGGCTCTGGAGTAGCAACCGAGGGGGTTTAGTTGAAATGGACTCTCCTGAGGATGGGTCATAATTTGGGATTGTGTCCATGGAGATATACAAATGGGGCAGTGGCTCCAGTGACCTTAAGTTTTCTCCTAACTGGAGGTTATGACACAGCTCCATAGAGCAAGATTCCCATGTGGAGACGAGATTTTTTCTGATAGGTAGCTCTGGAAACCCCCTTATGCTGGTATTGGAATCCAGGCCTCTGAGGAGAGATGCCTGAAAACAAAAGCAATGGATCCAATTAGGGCCTAGGTGCCTGTCTTGTTCAATATTCTTTTCTATGGATATGTGTCTAAGGTTCTGATTGGAGGTAGTGGCTCAGCTTGTGCCAGAGGGTCCCTGTATGTCCAGGACATCCTACACTATTGGGATGGCCTCAGAGATTTTGGATGATTCTCCTAATCTGTCAGGTTGTGCCAAATGAATGAGCAGAATTCCCTTGCAGAGGGCAGGCACAGTCCTGAGGTGTGGCTCCATGGGGCCCAGCCTTTAGAATGTGTGGGTGAGGACAATGGAGACAGAAGTCCGAAAACACAAACTCGGCTTAGGTTTGGGGACATAGGTATGGCAGGCCCGATCTACAGACCTTGAGAATTTTGGGGGCTCTGAACAAAGGGCAAGTGTGTGGCGCTTTTTCAGGTTTTTGTCTCCGGATTTTGTGTCAATGGTGGCCGTGGAATGTCAGGCTGGCCTCATCGACCATGGACGAGTATTTCTCTCTGTGGATTTGGCCAGATTCCAAGTGTTTGGGGTCATTCTTTGGATGGTAGGAGTCCTTACTATTTTTTTTTTTCTTTATCTTGGGTTTTTTTTTTTTTTTTTTTTTTTTTTTTTTTTTTTTTTTTTTTACCTTATATGTCCCACCAAATAGGGATTCCAGAAAAGAGCTCTGAATAAGGTTGACTAGACTTCTCAAGCTCTGGCTAGGATTGGGGGAGTAGGGGCATGGCAAGTCCCATATACAGGCTCTTGGTCCAGCCCCGGAGAGGCTTTACTTGAGGCCAGGGTTCATGCTTAGGGTCCTAATGTGTGTTTGTGCCCATCGCAGCCCTCAAGCATGTCTGAGGCCTCATTGGCCATGCTGGGTTCTCATATACTGAACGTTGGACAACATGCCAACCACAAGGTTTCTGGTCATGGGGAAGGTGAAGTTCTGATTTCTGCATCACGTACATCACTTAGTTGTGAGTGGAGATAATGTCTAGGTTCTGAAGCCTGAAGACCAAGGTTGGGAAGAGATGATGACCTAAGGCCATGGCATGTTCGATGTGTTCAGTGTGAGGCCAGGTGTCTGGGTGTCGGTCACGAGGTCTGGGGTCAGGCTGTGTCAGACAGGGCATTAGTGCCCAGGCTAGACTGTATAATTGGGGTACAGTCTAGAGAATTGCAGGTTGATCCTCATTTGATGTTTCTGGGTAGACCCCTAGGGCAAAGTCTCTCTTCTGGAGGGCAGGCAGAGTGCTGCATTTTGTCTCCAGAATTCCCAAAGTGGAAGGCTTGTGGGCCAGGAGTGTGAGGATGGAAGTCTGAGAACGCGAGCTGGCTTAGGTTTTGGGGCGAGGGCAAGGCAGGCACACTCTGCAGAGCTGAATTGAGATCTCATGCATCTGAGGTCAGGGCGAGGATCAGACGGGAGTTTCTGTCCATGATGTCCTCTACCTGAAGGTGGAGGCATCACGAGGCCATGGAGGTTTTCCCACGGTGCGAGTGTGTGATGCTGCAAACCACAAGGATTCCTTCTGCAGGACAGTTGAGACCTGTTGAATGGATCAAGGACACCCCATTAGGAATTTCTCCAGAGCAGAGTTCTAACATGGATACCTGGGCAACGAACTCGCATTCCAATTGTCTCCTAGTGACAAAGCAGGTTTGATCTGCTGGCACTGGGTGAGCAACCGCCAGGTTTGTGTTGAAATAGACTCTCCTGAGGATGGGGCATAATGTGGGATTGTGTCCATTGAGACATTGGAATGGGGCGGTGGCTCCAGTGACGTGAAATTTTCTCCTAACTGGAGGTTTTGACACAGTTCCATATAGCATGATTCCCATGTGGCATGCGATTTGTTCTGATTGGTAGCTCCAGAAACCCCCATGTGCTGGTATTGGAATCCAGGCCTCTGAGGAGAGATACATGAAAACAAAAGCAATGAATTCGTTTAGGGCCTAGGTGCCTGTCCTCTTCAATCTTCTTTTCTATGGATATCTATCTACAGGTCTGATTGGAGGTAGTGGCTCAGCTTGTGGCAGATGGTCCTTGTTTGTCCCGGACATCCTACAATATTGGGGTGGCCTCGGGGACTTCGGATGTTCCTCCTAATCTGTCAGGTTGTGCCAAAGGAATGAGCAGAATTCCCATGGAGAGGGCAGGCACAGTCCTGAGCTGTGGCTCCATGGGGCCAAGCCTTGAGGGTGTGTGGGCCAGGACAATGGAGACAGAAGTCTGAAAACACAAACTTGGCTTAGGTTTGGGGACATAGGTATGGCAGGCCCGATCTACAGACCGTGAGAATTTTTCAGGCTTTGAACAAAGGGCGAGTGTGTGGCGCTTTTTCAGGCTTTTGTCTCCGGATTTTGTGTCAATGGTGGCCGTGGAATGTCAGGATGGCCTCATCAGCCATGGACGAGTATTTCTCTCTGTGAATTTGTCCCAATTCCAAGTGTTTGCGGTCATTCTTTGGACGGTAGGAGTCCTTTCTCTATTTTTTTTTTAACCTCATGTGTCCCACCAAGGAGGGATTCTAGAGAAGAGATCTGAGTAGGGGTGACTAGACTTCTCAAGCACTGGTTAAGGTTTGGGGAGTAGGGGCATGGTAATCTCCATATGTGGGCTCTTGGTCCAGCCCCGGAGAGGCTTTACTTGAGGCCAGGGTTCATGCTTAGGGTCCTAATGTGTGTTTGTGCCCATCGCAGCCCTCAAGCATGTCTGAGGCCTCATGGGCCATGCTGGTTTCTCCTACACTGCACGTTGGACAACATGCCAACCACAAGGTTTCTGGTCATGGGGAAGGAGGAGTTCTGATTTCTGCATCACGTACACGGCATGGCAGTGAGTAGAGATAAGGTCTAGATTCTGAAGCCTGAAAACCGAGGTTGGTAAGAGATGACAACCTAAGGCCATGGTGGGTCCGATGCACTTAGTGTGCGGCCAGATGTCTGTGTCCATCATGAGGTCTGGGCTCAGGCTGTGTCAGGCAGGGCATTAGTCCCCAGGCTAGACTGTATAATTGGGGTACAGTCGAGTGATGTGAAGGTTGGTCCTCATTTGGGGTTTCTGGTTGGCCCCATAGGGCAAAGATTTTCTTCTGGAGGGCAGGCAGAGTGCTGCATTCTGGCTCCAGAATTGCCAACTTCAGGGCTTGTGGGCCAGGTGTTTTTGGATAGAAGTCTGAGAACACAAGTTCAGCTTAGAATTCGCAGCGGTGACATGGCAGGCACACTCTACAGACCTGAAATGAGATCTCGTGCATCTGAAGTCAGGGCGAGGATCAGATGTTGGCTTAGGTTGGAGTTTCTGTACATGATGTCCCCTTCATGAAGGTGGGGGGGCATCAGGAAACCATGGAAGATTTCCAACTTTGTGAGTGTGTGATGCTCCAAACCACAAGGATTCCGTCAGCGGGACAGTCACGACTTTTTGGATGGATCAAGGACGTCCCATAAGAAATGCTCCAAAGCACAGTTCTAATGATGGATGCCTGGGCAGTCCAACTTGCATTCCAGTTGTGTCCTAGTGAAAAGGAGGATTCGATCTGCTGTCACTGGGGTAACAACCGAGGGGGCTGAATTGAAATGGACTCTCATGAGGATCACTCATGATGTTGATTTGTGTCCATGGATCCCTTGGAATGGGGCAGTGGCTCTGTTGCCCTGAAGAATTCTCCTAACTTGAGGTTTTGATGCAGCTCCAAAGAGCAAGTTTCCCATGTAGAGACGAGATTTGTTCTGAAACCCCCACAACCTGGTATTGGAAACCAAGCATCTGGGGAACAATGCCTGGAATCCAAAGCAATGGATCTGATTACGGTCTAGGGGCCTGTCCTTTTCAATATTCTCCTCTGAGTGTCTCTGTCTAAGATTCAGAATGGAGGTCACTGCTCAGCTTGTGTCAGATCACCCATGTTTGTTGGGGAAGGCCAACACTATTGGGCTGGTCTTGGGAATTGGAGGTTTCTCCTAATCTGTAAGGTTGTGGCAAATGAAACGGGCAGAGTTCCCTTGGAGAGCACTGGCACAGTCCTTAGGTGTGACACCACCTTTCTGGGTGTCATCCAGGAGGTCCAGGCTCAGGCTGTGTCAGACAGGGCATTAGTGCCAAGCTTAGACTGTATAATTGGAGTAAAGTTGAGTGGCATGCAGGTTGATCCTCATTTGGCGTTTCTGAGTAGCCCCAGGGGCAACGTTTTTCTTCTGGAGGGAAGGAAGAGTGCTGCATTGTGGCGACGGAATTCTCACACTGGAGGGCTTGTGGGCCAGAATTGTGAGGAAGGAAGTGAGAGAACACAAGCTAGGCTTAGGTTTTGGGTCAAGATCATGGCAGGCACACTCTGTAGAGCTAAATTTAAATCTCATGCATCTGAAGTCAGGGCGAGGATCAGACGTAGGCTCAGGTTGAAGTTTCTGTTCAGGATGGCCCCTTCATGATGGTGGGGGGCATCATGGGGCTATGGAGACTTTCCCACGATTGGCATTGTAAGTTGCTCCAATCGGCAAGGATTCCTTCTACGGGACAGTCGAGACCGGTCAGATTGTTCCAGGACGTCCCATGCGGAACCACGGCAGTGCAGGGTTCTAAGGATGGATTCCTGGAGTGCCCGCCTCACATTCCTATTGTCTCCTAATGACAAGGCAGGTTCGATCTGCTTCTTTTGGGGAGCAACCAAAGGGGATGTGTTGAAATGGACTCGCCTGCGGATGGGTCATAATGCGGGTTTGTGTTCATGGAGACCTTGGAATGGGGTGTTGGCTGCTGGGACCTGAAGGTTTCCCTTAACTGGAGGTTGTGACACAGCTCCAAAATGCATGTTTCCCATGTGGAAATGAGATTTGTTCAGACTGGTACCTCCTGAAGAACACATATGCTGGTATTGGAAACCAGGCCTCTGAGGAGAGATGCCTGGAATCAAAAGCAATGGATCTGATTAGGGCCTAGGTGCCTGTCCGGTTCAATCTTCTTCTCTGGGGTTATCTGTCTATGGATCTGAGTTGAGGTAGTTGCTCATCTTGGGACAGATCACCCTGTTTGCCCTGAGTTGCCAACACTATTGGGATGGCCTCAGGGACGTTGGAGTGTTCTCCTAATCTTTAGGGTTGTGGCCAATGGAATGGGCAGAATTTGCTTGGAGAAGGCAGGCACAGTCCTGAGGCATGGCTCCAGGGGCCCCAGCCTGGAGGGTGTGTGGGCCAGGACAGTGGGGACAGAAACCTGAAAACCCAAACTCAGCTTAGATTTGGGGACGTAGGTATGACATGCCTGATCTATAGACCGTGAGAAGAATTTATCAGGCTATGAACAAAGGGCAAGTGTGAGGCATATCTCCAGGCTTTTGTCTCTAGATTTTGTGTCAATGGTGGCCATGGAATGACGGGATGGCCTCTTTGGCCATGGATGATTCTTTCTCTTTTAAGATTTGGTCAGATCCCAAGTTTTGGGGCTCATTCAGGGGATGGAGGAGACCCTTCAATATTTCTTTTCCTCAGGGGTTCCAGAGCAGAGACCTGAATAGGGGTGATTAGGACTCTCAACCTCTCATTAATATTGGGGGACTAGGGATGGCAATGCGGGTTCTTGGTCCAGACCCTGAGAGGCTTTACTTGAGGACAGGGCTCACACTGAGGGTCCCAATGTGTTTGTGCCCATTGCGGTTCTCAAGCATGGGCGGGGACTCATGGGCTACACTGGATTCTCCTACACTGAACGTTGGAAAACATGCCAACCACAAGGTTTCTTGCCTTGAGGAAGAAGGAGTTTCATTTCTGCATCACGTTCACCCCTGGGTAGTGAGTATATATAAGGTCTAGGTTCTGAAGCCTGAAAACCAAGGTTGAAAAGAGATGATGACCTAAAGCCATGGCGGGTCTGATGTGCTCAGTGTACAGCCAGCTGTCTGGGTGTCGGTTGAAAATTCAGACCTCAGGCTGTGCAAGACAGGGCATTAACGCCGAAACGAAACTGTATAATTGGGGTAGAGTCAAGTGGCATGCAGGTTGATCCTCATTTGGTGTTTCTGGTTAGCCACATAGGACAACGTTTCTCTTCTGGAGGGCAGTCAGAGTGCTGCATTGTGTCTCTCCAGAATTCCCTAACTGGAGGGCTGGTGGGCTCGGAGTGTGAGGACGAAGTCTGAGAACAATAGCTAGGTTTTGCTTCGGGGCGGGGTTTCGGCAGGCACACTCTGCAGAGTTGAATCAAGATTTCATGCATCTGAAGTCAGGGCGAGGATTAGACGTTGGCTCAGGTTGGAGTTTCTGTCCAAGATGGCTCTTTCATGAAGGGGACAGTGCACCACGAGGCCACAGAGCTTTTCCCATGATGGGAGTTGTGAGGTGCTCCAAAGCCCAAGGATTCCTTCTGCAGGACAGCTGTGACCTGTTGGATGGCTCCAGGACGTCCCATATGGAATTACTTCAGAGTAGTTTTCTACAGATGGATGCCTAGCCAGTCCGCTTCACATTCCAATTGTCTCCTAGTGACAAGATAGGTTCGATCTGCTGGCTCTAGGGGAGCACCCAAGGGCACTGAGTTGAAAAGAACTCTCCTGCAGATGGGTCCTAATGTGGGATTGTGTCCATGGAGACCTTGGAATGAGGTGGTGGCACCGGGGCCCTGAAGGATTTTCCTAGCCGGAGGTTTTGACACAGCTTGAAAGAGCACGTTTCCCATGTGGAGAAGACATTTGTTCTGACTGATGCCTCAGGAAACCCCCATATGGTGGTATTGAAAACCAGGCCTCTGAGGTTCTGACATAGCTCCTCGAGCAAGTTTCCAATGTGCAGAGAAGACTTGCTCTGAAGGAGCCTATGGAAACCCCATAGGCTGGTATTGGAAACCAGGCCTCTGAGAAGAGATGCCTGGAAACCAAAGCAATGGATCTTATTAGGGCCTAGGGGCCTGTCCAGTTCAATGTTCTTCTCTGGGGACATCTGTCTCGGAGTCTGTGTGGAGCTAGTTGCTCAGCTAGTGTCAGATCACCCCTGTTTGTTCCGAGCAGCCTACAATATTGGGATGGTCCCAGGGACATTGGAGATTTCTCCTGATTTATATGGTTGTGGCCAATGGAATATGAAGAATTCCCTTTGAGAGGGCAGGAAAAATCCTGATGTGTGGTTCCAGGAGCCCTAGCATGGAGGGTGTGTGTTTTCACACAACTGTCCTAACAGCCCTGGCCTACACAACCTACAGGCTCAGGCCTGTGGAGCCAAACCTGAGGACTGTACTTGTCCTCTCAGAGGGAATTGTGTGTGCCCATTCCAAAGGCCAAAACCCTTCTAATAGGATAAACCTCCAAAGTCCCTGATCCATCTCAATAATGGTGGCTTCCCAGGAAAAACAGGGGTAATCTGAGCCCAACTGAGCCCCTACCTGCACTCAGACCCATAGACAGATGTCCCCAGAGGTATGAAGGAAAGAACAGGCGCCTAGGCACTAATCAGATCCATTGCTTTGGTTTCCAGGCATCTCTCCTCAGAGGCCTGGATTTCAAAAGCAGCATATAGCTGTTTCTTGACTCACCCATCAGAAAACATCTCATCTACACATGGGAAACTTGCACGTAGGGGCTGTGTCAAAGCCTCTGTTTAGGAGAACCCTTTAGGGCCCCAGTGCCACCGCTTCATTCCAAGGTCTCCATAGACAAAAAAGCACATTAGGACCCATCCCCAGGGGTGTCCATTTCAACTCAGCGTCCACGATTGCTCCCCACAGATCCAGGAGATCTAACCTGTCTTGTTGCTAGGAAACAATTGGAATGCGAGGTGGGCTACCCATCCATCCATCCTTAGAACCCTGCTCAGAATCATTGGCCTGGAGCCAAACAACAGGTCTCAATTGTCCTGCAGAAGACTCTCTGCAGTTTGGAGCTTCTCACAACTCCCATCGTGGGAAAACACCCATGGCCCCGTGATGCCCCCCCCATTCATGAAGGGGCCATCAGGGACAGAAACTCCAACCTGAGCGATCGTCTGATCCTCGCCGTGACTTCAGATGCACGAGATCTCGATTCAGGTCTGTAGATTGTGCCTGCCATGGCCTCACCCAGAAACCTAAGCCTAGCTTGTGTTCTCAGACTTTTGTCGTCAGACTACTGGCCCACAAGCCCTCCAGTCTGGCAATCCAGAACTACAATGCAGCACTCTGCCGGCCCGCCAGAAGAAAAACATTGTCCTCTGGGGCTACCCAGTAACCCCAAATGAGGATAACCTGCACCGACCATGGCTGTACCCCAAATACATAGGCTGATCAGGGCACTAATGCCCTTTCTGACACAGCCTGAGCCTGGACCCCCTGGACCCTCCCAGACAGCTGGCCGCACACTGAGCACATCGAGCCGCCATGGCCTTAGGTCGTCATCTCTTCCCAACCTCGGTTTACAGGTTTCAGAACCTAGACCTTATCTCCAATCACTGCCCAGGGTTGAAGGTGATGCAGAAATAAGAACTCCTTCCCCATGGCAAGAAACCTTGTGGTTGGCATGTTGTCCAACGTTCAGTGTAGTTGAAACCAGTGTGGCCCATGAGGCCCAGCCCATGCTCGCGGGCCACATTGGTCACAAACACACATTGTGACCCTCAGGCTGAGCCCAGTCGTCAAGTAAGGCCACTCAGGTGCTGGATGAAGAGATAGCATATTGGGCTTGCCATGCCCCTAGGCCCCAATTTTTAACCATAGTTCGGGTTGTCCCTTCAGTCTTCCCCACGGCTTGGCTTTGGAATTCCTCTTTTGGTGGGACACCTGAGGTAACAAAACTGAAATGAGTCCTCCCATCCCACAGATTGACGAAAAGCAATTGGGAATCGGGCCAAATCCTCAGAGAGGAAGATTCGTCCATGGCCCATGAGGCCTCCCCGACATTCCACGGCCATCGCTGATACAAAATCCAGAGACAAAAGCCTGAGCAAGCACCTCAGACTCGCACTTTCTTCATATCCTGAAGAGTTCTTCTCATGGTTTGTCGATCGGGCCTGCGATTCCTAAGTCCCCAAAACTAAGCTGAGTTTGTGTATTCAGACGTCTGTCCTCAAATCTTGGGCCACACACCCTCCAGGCTGGGCCCCTGGAGCCACACATTACGACTGTGCCTACCAATCCATGGGAATTCTGCCCATTCCATGGTCCAAAATCGTACAAATTAGGAGAAACCTCCAAAGTCCCTGAGGCCATCCCAATAGATTTGGTCGCCCGGAACAAATAAGGGCTGTCTAACGCCAGCTGATAATCGACCTCCACTCATACCATAGATGGATGTCCCCAGAGAAGAAGATTGAACCAGACAGGACCCTAGGCCATAATAGGATCCATTGCTTTGGGTTACAGGCATGTGTCCTCAAAAGCATGATTCCAATACGAGCATAGGGGTTTTCCTGAGGCACCCATCAGAACTCATCTCGTCTCCACAAGGAAACCTGTGCATGGAAGCCATGTCCAAAGCTTAGGAGAGTACTTCAGGGTCCCGGTGCCACCGCCCCATTCCAAGGCCCTCATGGACACAAAAACACATTAGGACCCATCCTCAGGAAAGTCCATTTCAACTCAGCCACCCCGGTTTCTCAGGCAGAGCCATCAGATCTAAACTGTCTTGTTGCTAGGAGAAAATTGGAATGCGAGACGGGCTTCCCAGGCATCCATCCACGAACGGTGCTCTGGAGTCATTCCATATGGAATGTCATGGAGCTGTCCAACAGGTCTCAATTGTCCGGCAGAAGAAATCCTTGAAGAAAGCATCCCACAACTCCCAACGTGGGAAAACCTCAATGGCCTCGAGATTCTGCTCCCTTCATGAAGCGGCCGTCATGCTCAGAAACTCCAACCTGAGCCAACGTCTGATCCTCGCCCTGACTTCACATGGATGAGATATTGGTTCAGATATGCAGGGGGTACCTGCCATGCCCCCCCGAAACCCAAGTCTAGCTTGTCTTCTCAGACTTCCGTCCTCACACTCCTGGCTCCGAAGCCCTCAAGTTTGGCAATTCTGGACCCAAAATGCAGCACTCTGCCTGCCCTCTAGAAAAAAAATTATTGCCTCATGAGCTGCCCAGGCACCTTAAATGAGGGTAAACCTACACAGCACTCGACTTTACCCAAATTATATAGTCTAACCTGGGCACTAATGCACTGTCGGACACAACCTGAGCCCGGACCTCCTGACCAACACCCAGAAAGCTGACCGCACACTGAGCACATAAAACCCGCCATGGCCTTAGGTCATCATCTCTTCCCTACCTCAGTTTTCAGGCTTCAGAACGTGACCTTATCTCCAATCACTGCCCAGGGGTGAGTGTGATGCAGAAATCAGAACTCCTCCTTACCCATGGCAAGAACCCTTGTGGTTGGCACGTTGTTCAACGTTCAGTTTTGGAGAAACCAGCATTCACCCTGAGGCACCACCCATTCTTGAGTGTTACGAGGGCATACACACGCATTGTGACCCTCAGCATAAGTCCTGTCCTCTAGTAAGTCCTCTCAGTGGCTGGACCATTAGATGTCATAATGGTCTTGACATGTCCCTAGGCCCCAATTTTTAACCAGATTTCTGATTGTCCAGTCGCCCCTCCCCAGGGCTCTACTCTGGAATCCCTCATTTGGTGGGACACCTGAGGTTAAAAAGAAAACAACAACAACAACAACAAAAACGGACTTCATCCAGCCCACAGAATGAACCCAAACTCTTTGGACGGGGCCAAACCACCAGAGAGTAAGACTCGTCCATTTCCCATGAAGTCACCCAGAAATTGCACGACCATGAGTGACACGATATCCCGAGACAAAAACTTGAGCAGGACCCTCACACTCGCCCTTCTTTCAAATCCTGAAGGGTTCTCCTCATGGTCTGTAGATCAGTCCTGCCATACCTATGACCCGAAACATAAGCCGAGTTTGTGTTTTCAGACAACTGTCAAAAAAGGGCGGACTACACAACCTACAGGCTCAGGCCCCTGGAGCCGAACCTCAGGACTGTACTTGCCCTCTCCAAGGGAATTGTGTGTGCCCATTCCAATGGCCACAACCCTTCTAATACGATAAACCTCCAATGTCCCTGATCCATCTCAATAGTGGTGGCTTCCCAGGAAAAACAGGGGCAATCTGAGCCCAACTGAGCACCTACCTGCACTCAGACCCATAGACAGATGTCCCCAGAGGTAAAAAGGAAAGAACAGGCCCCTAGGCACTAATCAGATCCATTGCTTTGGTTTCCAGGCATCTCTCCTCAGAGGCCTGCATTTCAAAAGCAGCATCTAGCTGTTTCTTGACTCACCCATCAGGAAACATCTCATCTACACATGGGAAACTTGCACGTTGGAGCTTTGTCAAAGCCTTTGTTTAGGAGAACCCTTTAGGGCCCCAGTGCCACAGCTTCATTGCAAGGTCTCCAAAGACACAAAAGCACGTTAGGACCCATCCCCAGGGGTGTCCATTTCAACTCAGCGTCCTCGGTTGCTACCCACAGATCCAGGAGATCTAACCTGTCTTGTTGCTAGGAGACAATTGGAATGCGAGGTGGGCTACCCAGCCATCCATCCTTAGAACCCTGCTCAGAATCATTGGCCTGGAGCCAAACAACAGGTCTCAATTGTCCTGCAGAAGACTCTCTGCTGTTTGGAGCTTCTCACAACTCCCATCGTGGGAAAACACCCATGTCCTCCTGATGCCCCCCCCATTCATGAAGGGGCCATCAGGGACAGAAACTCCAACCTGAGCGATCGTCTGATCCTCGCCCTGACTTCAGATGCACGAGATCTCGATTCAGGTCTGTAGATTTTGCCTGCCAAGGCCTCACCCCGAAACCTAAGCCTAGCTTGTGTTCTCAGACTTTTGTCGTCAGACTACTGGCCCACAAGCCCTCCAGTTTGGAAATCCAGAACTATAATGCAGCACTCTGCCTGCCCTCCAGAAGAAAAACATTGTCCTCTGGGGCTACCCAGTAACCACAAATGAGGATCAACCTGCACCGACCTTGGCTGTACCCCAAATACATAGGCTGACCAGGGCACTAATGCCCTTTCTGACACAGCCTGAGCCTGGACCCCCTGGCCTCTCCCAGACAGCTGTCCGCACACTGAGCACATCGAGCTGCCGTGGCCTTAGGTCGTCATCTCTTCCCAACATCGGTTTTCAGGTTTCAGAACCTAGACCTTATCTCCAATCACTGTCCATGTTGAAGGTGATGCAGAAATCAGAACTCCTTCCCCATGGCAAGAAACCTTGTAGTTGGCATGTTGTCCAATGTTCAGTGTAGTTGAAAACAGTGGGGCCCATGAGGCCCCGCCCATGGTCGCGGGCAACATTGGTCACAAACACACATTGTGACCCTCAGGCTGAGCCCAGTCCTCAAGTAAAGCCACTCAGATGCTGGATGAAGAGATAGCATATTGGGCTTGCCATGCTCCTAGGCCCCAATTTTTAACCATAGTTCGGGTTGTCCCTTCAGGGTTCCCCACGGCTTTCCTAGGAATTCCTCTTTTGGTGGGACAGCTGAGGTAACAAAACTGAAATGAGTCCTCCCATCCCACAGATTGACGAAAAGCAATTGGGAATCGGGCCAAATCTTCAGAGAGGAAGATTCGTCCATGGCCCATGAGGCCTCCCCGACATTCCACGGCCATCGCTGATACAAAATCCAGAGACAAAAGCCTGAGCAAGCGCCTCAGACTCGCACTTTCTTCATATCCTGAAGAGTTCTTCTCATGGTTTGTCGATCTGGCCTGCCATACCTACGTCCCCAAACCTAAGCTGAGTTTGTGTTTTCAGACTTCTGTCCTCAAAGTCTTGGGCCCCACACCCTCCAGGCTGGGTCCCTGGAGCCACACATTAGGACTTTGCCTACCAATCCATGGGAATTCTGCCCATTCCATGGTCCAGAATCGTACAAATTAGGAGAAACCTCCAAAGTCCCTGAGGCCATCCCAATAGTGTAGGTCGCCCGGAAGAAACAAGGGCTGTCTGACACCAGCTGATAATCGACCTCCACTCATACCATAGATGGATGTCCCCAGAGAAGAAGATTGAACCAGACAGGTCCCTAGGCCATAATAGAATCCATTGCTTTGGGTTACAGGCATGTGTCCTCAAAAGCCTGATTCCAATACGAGCATAGAGGTTTCCCTGAGGCACCCATCAGAACTCAACTCGTCTCCACAAGGAAACCTGTGCATGGAGCCATGTCCAAAGCTTAGGAGAATACTTCAGGGTCCCGGTGCCACCGCCCCATTCCAAGGCCCTCATGGACACAAAAACACATTAGGACCAATCCTCAGGAAAGTCCATTTCAACTCAACCAACCCGGTTGTTCGCGCAGAGCCATCAGATATAAACTGTCTTGTTGCTAGGAGACAATTGGAATGCGATGCGGGCTTCCCAGGCATCCATCAGCAAACGGTGCCTTGTAGTCATTCCATATGGGATGTCCTGGAGCTGTCCAACAGGTCTCAATTGTCCCGCAGAAGGAATCCTTGAAGAAAGCATCCCACAACTCCCAAAATGGGAAAACCTCAATGGCCTCGAGATTCCGCTCCCTTCATGAAGCGGCCGTCATGCTCAGAAATTCCCAACTGAGCCAACGTCTGATCATCGGCCTGACTTCAGATGCATGAGATATTGGTTCAGATCTGCAGGGGGTACCTGCCGTGCCCTGGCCCTGAAACCCAAGTCTAGCACGTCTTCTCAGACTTCCGTCCTCACACTCCTGGCCCCGAAGCCCTCACGTTTGGCAATTCCGGACCCACAATGCAGCACTCTGCCTGCCCTCTAGAAAAAAAATGATTGCCTCATGAGCTGCCCAGGCACCTTAAATGAGGGTAAACCTACACAGCACTCGACTTTACCCAAATTATATAGTCTAACCTGGGCACTAATGCACTGTCGAACACAACCTGAGCCGGGACCTCCTGACGAACACCCAGAAAGCTGACCGCACACTGAGCACTTAAAACCCGCCATGGCCTTAGGTCATCATCTCTTCCCTACCTCAGTTTTCAGGCTTCAGAACCGAGACCTTATCTCCAATCACTGCCCAGGGGTGAGTGTGATGCAGAAATCAGTACTCATCCTTACCCATGGCAAGAACCCTTGTGGTTGGCACGTTGTCCCACGTTCAGTGTAGGAGAAACCAGCATTCACCCTGAGGCCCCGCCCATTCTTGAGTGCGACGAGTACATACACACGCATTGTGACCCTCAGCATGAGTCCTGTCCTCTAGTAAGTCCTCTCAGTGGCTGGACGATTAGATGTCATAATGGGCTTGACATGTTCCTAGGCCCCAATTTTTAACCAGATTTCTGATTGTCCAGTCGCCCCTCCCCAGGGCTCTACTCTGGAACACCTCATTTGGTGGGACACCTGAGGTTAAAAAAGAAAACAACAACAACAACAACAAAAACGGACTTCTTCCAGCCCACAGAATGACCCCAAACTCTTTGGACGGTGCCAAACCACCAAAGAGTAAGACTCGTCCATTTCCCATAAAGTCACCCTGAAATTCCAAACCAGGAGTGACTCGATATCTAGAGACAAAAACTTGAGCAGGAGCCTCACATCGCCCTTCTTTCAAATCCCGAAGAGATCTCCTCATGGTCTGTAGATCAGTCCTGCCATACCTATGACCCGAAACATAAGCCGAGTTTGTGTTTTCAGACAACTGCCCATACAGCCCTGGCGTAGACAACCTACAGGCTCCGGCTCCTGGAGCCAAACCTGAGGACTGTACTTACCCTCTCCAAGGGATTTGTGTGTGCCCATTCCAATGGCCACAACCCTTCTAATAGGATAAACCTCCAAAGTCCCGGCTCCATCTCAATAGTGGTGGCTTGCCAGGAAAAACAGGGGCAATCTGAGCCCAACTGAGCACCTACCTGCACTCAGACCCATAGACAGATGTCCCCAGAGGTAAAAAGGAAAGAACAGGCCCCTAGGCACTGATCAGATCCATTGCTTTGGTTTCCAGGCATCTCTCCTCAGAGGCCTGGATTTCAAAAGCAGCATATAGCTGTTTCTTGACTCACCCATCAGAAAACATCTCATCTACACATGGGAAACTTGCACGTTGGAGCTGAGTCAAGGCCTCTGTTTAGGAGAACCCTTTAGGGCCCCAGTGACACCGCTTCATTCCAAGGTCTCCATAGACACAAAAGCACATTAGGACCCATCCCCAGGGGTGTCCATTTCAACTCAGCGTCCTCGGTTGCTCCCCACAGATCCAGGGGATCTAAACTGTCTTATTGCTAGGAGACAATTGGAATGCGAGGTGGGCTACCCAGCCATCCATCCTTAGAACCCTGCTCAGAATCATTGGCCAGGAGCCAAACAACAGGTCTCAATTGTCTTGCAGAAGACACTCTGCAGTTTGGAGCATCTCACAACTCCCATTGGGAAAATCCCCATGGACTCGTGATGCCCCCCCATTCATGAAGGGTCCATCAGGGACAGAAACTCCAAACTGAGCGATCGTCTGATCCTCGCCCTGACTTCAGATGCACGAGATTTCGATTCAGGTCTGTAGAATGTGCCTGCCATGGCCTAACCCAGAAACCTAAGCCTAGCTTGTGTTCTCAGACTTTTGTCGTCAGACTACTGGCCCACAAGCCCTCCAGGTTGGCAATCCAGAACTATAATGCAGCACTCTGCCTGCCCTCCAGAAGAAAAACATTGTCCTCTGGGGCTACCCAGTAACCCCAAATGAGGATCAACCTGCACCGACCATGGCTGTACCCCAAATACATAGGCTGACCAGGGCACTAATGCCCTTTCTGACACAGCCTGAGCCTGGACCCCCTGGCCCCTCCCAGACAGCTGGCCGCACACTGAGCACATCGAGCCGCCATGGCCTTAGGTCGTCATCTCTTCCCAACCTCAGTTTCCAGGTTTCAGAACCTAGACCTATCTCCAATCACTGACCAGGGTTGAAGGTGATGCAGAAATCAGAACACCTTCCCCATGGCAAGAAACCTTGTGGTTGGCATGTTGTCCAACGTTCAGTGTAGTTGAAACCAGTGTGGCCCATGAGGCCCCGCCCATGCTCGCGGGCCACATTGGTCACAAACATACATTGTGACCCTCAGGCTGAGCCCAGTCCTCAGGTAAGGACACTCAGTGGCTGGATGAAGAGATAGCATATTGGGCTTGCCATGCCCCTAGGCCACAATTTTTAACCATAGTTCGGGTTGTCCCTTCAGTCTTCCCCACGGCTTTGCTTTGGTATTCCTCTTTTGGTGGGACACCTGAGGTAACAAAACTAAAATGAGTCCTCCCATCCCACAGATTGACGAAAAGCAATTGGGATTCGGGCCAAATCCTCAGAGAGGAAGATTCGTCCATGGCCCATGAGGCCTCCCCGACATTCCACGGCTATCGCTGATAAAAAATCCAGAGACAAAAGCCTGAGCAAGAGCCTCAGACTCGCACTTTCTTCATATCCTGAAGAGTTCTTCTCATGGATTGTAGATCGGGCCTGCCATACCTATGTCCCCAAACCCTAGCTGAGTTTGTGTATTCAGACTTCTGTCCTCAAAGTCTTGGGCCACACACCCTCCAGGCTGGGTGCCTGGAGCCACACATTAGGACTGTGCCTACCAATCCATGGGAATTCTGCCCATTCCATGGTCCAAAATCGTACAAATTAGGAGAAACCTCCAAAGTCCCTGAGGCCATCCCAATAGTGTAGGTCGCCCGGAACAAACAAGGGCTGTCTGACACCAGCTGATAATCGACCTCCACTCATACCATAGATGGATGTCCCCAGAGAAGAAGATTGAACCAGACAGGACCCTAGGCCATAATAGGATCCATTGCTTTGGGTTACAGGCATGTCTCCTAAAAAGCCTGATTCCAATACGAGCATAGGGGTTTTCCTGAGGCACCCATCAAAACTCATCTCGTCTCCACAAGGAAACCTGTGCATGGGAGCCATGTCCAAAGCTTAGGAGAGTACTTCAGGGTCCCGGTGCCACCGCCCCATTCCAAGGCCCTCATGGACACAAAAACACATTAGGACCCATCCTCAGGAAAGTCCATTTCAACTCAGCCACCCCGGTTGCTCCGGCAGAGACATCAGATCTAAACTGTCTTGTTGCTAGGAGACAATTGGAATGCGAGGCGGGCTTACCAGGCAGCCATCCGTGAAGGGTGCTCTGGAGTCATTCCAAATGGGATGTCCTGGAGCTGTCCAACAGGTCTCAATTGTCCCGCAGAAGGAATCCTTGAAGTGGGCATCCCACAACTCCCAAAATGGGAAAACCTCAATGGCCTCGAGATTCCTCTCCATTCATGAAGCGCCCGACATTCACAGAAACTCCACCCTGAGCCAACATCTGATCCTCGCCCTGACTTCAGATGCATGAGATATTGGTTCAGATCTGCAGGGGGAACCTGTCGTGCCCTCGCCTTGAAACCCAAGTCTAGCTTGTCATCTCAGACTTCCGTCCTCACACTCCTGGCGCCGAAGCCTTCAAGTTTGGCTATTCCGGACCCACAATGCAGCACTCTGCCTGCCTTCTAAAAAAAAAATGATTGCCTCATGTGCTGCCCAGGCACCTTAAATGAGGGTAAACCTACACAGCACTCGACTTTACCAAAATTATATAGTCTAACCTGGGCACTAATGCACTGTCGAACACAACCTGAGCCGGGACCTCCTGACCAACTCCCAGAAAGCTGACCGTACACTGAGCACATAAAACCCGCCATGGCCTTAGGTCATCATCTCTTCCCACCTCAGTTTTCAGGCTTCAGAACCGAGACCTTATCTCCAATCACTGCCCAGGGGTGAGTGTGATGCAGAAATCAGAACTCCTCCTTACCCATGGCAAGAACCCTTGTGGTTGGCACGTTGTCCAACGTTCAGTGTAGGAGAAACCAGCATTTACCCTGAGGCCCCGCCCATTCTTGAGTGCGACGAGTACATACACACGCATTGTGACCCTCAGCATGAGTCCTGTCCTCTAGTAAGTCCTCTCAGTGGCTGGACCATTAGATGTCATAATGGGCTTGACATGTCCCTAGTCCCCAATTTTTAACCAGATTTCTGATTGTCCAGTCGCCCCTCCCCAGGGCTCTACTCTGGTATCCCTCATTTGGTGGGACACCTGAGGTTAAAAAAGAAAACAACAACAACAACAAAAAAAAACGGACTTCTTCCAGCCCACAGAATAACCCCAAACTCTTTGGACGGGGCCAAACCCCCAGAGAGTAAGACTCGTTCATTTCCCATGAAGTCACCCAGAAATTCCACGACCATTAGTGACACGATATCCAGAGACAAAAACTTGAGAAGGATCCTCACTCTCGCGCTTCTTTCAAATCCCGAAGAGTTCTCCTCATGGTCTGTAGATCAGTCCTGCCATACCTATGACCCGAAACATAAGCCGAGTTTGTGTTTTCAGACAACTGTCCAAACAGCCCTGGCGTAGACAACCTACAGGCTCAGGCTCCTGGAGCCAAACATGAGGACTGTACTTGCCCTCTCCAAGGGAATTTTGTGTGCCCATTCCAATGGCCACAACCCTTCTAATAGGATAAACCTCCAAAGTCCCTGATCCATCTTAATAGTGGTGGCTTGCCAGGAAAAACAGGGGCAATCTGAGCCCAACTGAGCACCTGCCTGCACTCAGACCCATAGACAGATGTCCCCAGAGGTATGAAGGAAAGATCAGGCCCCTAGGCACTAATCAGATCCATTGCTTTGGTTTCCAGGCATCTCTCCTCAGAGGCCTGGATTTCAAAAGCAGCATATAGCTGTTTCTTGACTCACCCATCAGAAAACATCTCATCTAGACATGGGAAACTTGCACGTTGGAGCTGTGTCAAAGATTCTGTTTAGGAGAACCCTTTAGGGCCCCAGTGCCACCGCTTCATTCCAAGGTCTCCATAGACACAAAAGCACGTTAGGACCAATCCCCAGGGGTGTCCATTTCAACTCAGCGTCCTCGGTTGCTCCCCACAGATCCAGGAGATATAACCTGTCTTGTTGCTAGGAGACAATTGGAATGAGAGGTGGGCTACCCAGCCATCCATTTTTAGAACCCTGCTCAGAATCATTGGCCTGGAGCCAAACAACAGGTCTCAATTGTCTTGCAGAAGACACACTGCATTTTGGAGATTCTCACAACTCCCTTTGGGAAAATCCCCATGGCCTCTTGATGCCCCCCCATTCATGAAGGGGCCATCAGGTACAGAAACTCCAACCTGAGCGATCGTCTGATCCTCGCCCTGACTTCAGATGCACGAGTTCTCGATTCAGGTCTGTAGATTGTGCCTGCCATGGCCTCACCCAGAAACCTAAGCCTAGCTTGTGTTCTCAGACTTTTGTCGTCAGACTACTGGCCCACAAGCCCTCCAGTTTGGCAATCCAGAACTACAATGCAGCACTCTGCCTGCCCTCCAGAAGAAAAACATTGTCCTCTGGAGCTACCCAGTAACCCCAAATGAGGATCAACCTGAACCGAACTAGGCTGTACCCAAGATACATTGGCTGACAAGGGCACTAATGCCCTTTCTGACACAGCCTGAGCCTGGACCCCCTGGACCCTCCCAGACAGCTGTCCGCACACTGAGCACATCCAGCCACCACGGCCTTTGGTCGTCATCTCTTCCCAACCTCAGTTTTCAGGTTTCAGAACCTAGACCTTATCTCCAATCACTGCCCAGGGTTGAAGGTGATGCAGAAATCAGAACTCCTTCCCCATGGCAAGAAACCTTGTGCTTGGCATGTTGTCCAACGTTCAGTGTAGTTGAAACCAGTGTGGCCCATGAGGCCCCGCCCATGCTCGCGGGCCACATTGGTCACAAACACACAATGTGACCCTCAGGCTGAGCCCAGTCCTCAAGTAAGGCCACTCAGTGGCTGGATGAAGAGATAGCATATTGGGCTTGCCATGCCCCTAGGCCCCAATTTTTAACCATAGTTCGGGTTGTCCCTTCAGTCTTCCCCACGGCTTTGCTTTGGAATTCCTCTTTTGGTGGGACACCTGAGGTAACAAACCTGAAATGAGTCCTCGCATCCCACAGATTGACGAAAAGCAATTGGGAATCGGGCCAAATCCTCAGAGAGGAAGATTCGTCCATGGCCCAAGAGGCCTCCTCGACATTCCACAGCCATCGCTGATTCAAAATCCAGAGACAAAAGCCTGAGCAAGCGCCTCAGACTCGCACTTTCTTCATATCCTGAAGAGTTCTTCTCATGGTTTGAAGATCGGGCCTGCCATACCTATGTCCCCAAACCCTAGCTGAGTTTCTGTTTTCAGACTTCTGTCCTCAAAGTCTTGGGCCACAAACCCTCCAGGCTGGGCCCCTGGAGCCACACATTAGGACTGTGTCTACCAATCCATGGGAATTCTGCCCATTCCATGGTCCAAAATCGTACAAATTAGGAGAAACCTACAAAGTCCCTGAGGCCATCCCAATAGTGTAGGTCGCCTGGAAAAAACAAGGGCTGTCTGACACCAGCTGATAATCGACCTCCACTCATACCATAGATGGATGTCCCCAGAGAAGAAGATTGAACCAGACAGGACCCTAGACCATAATGGGATCCATTGCTATGGGTTACAGGCATTTGTCCTCAAAAGCCTGATTCCAATACGAGCGTAGGGGTTTTCCTGAGGCACCCATCAGAACTCATCTCGTCTCCACAAGTAAACCTGTGCATGGGAGCCATGTCCAAAGCTTAGGAAAGTACTTCAGGTTGCCGGTGCCACCGCCCCATTCCAAGGCCCTCATGGACACAAAAACACATTAGGACACATCCTCAGGAAAGTCCATTTCAACTCAGCCACCGAGGTTGCTCCCGCAGAGCCATCAGATCTAAACTGTCTTGTTGCTAGGAGACAATTGGAATGCGAGGCGGGCTTCCCAGGCATCCATCCACGAACGGTGCTCTGGAGTCATTCCATATGGGATGTCCTGGAGCTGTCCAACAGGTCTCAATTGTCCCGCAGAAGGAATCCTTGAAGGGGGCATCCCACAACTCCCAACGTGGGAAAACCTCAATAGCCCCGAGATTCCGCTCCCTTCATAAAGCGGCCGTCATGCACAGGAACTCCATCCTGAGCCAACATCTGATCCTCGCCCTGACTTCAGAAGCATGAGATATTGGTTCAGATCTGCAGGGGGTACCTGTCGTACCCTCGCCCTGAAACCCAAGTCTAGCTTGTCTTCTCACACTTCCGTCCTCAAACTCCTGGCCCCGAAGTCCTAAAATTTGGCAATTCCGGACCCACAATGCAGCACTCTGAAGACCCTCTAGAAAAAAAAAAAATTATTGCCTCATGAGCTGCCCAGGCACCTTAAATGAGGATAAACCTACACAGCACTCGACCTTACCCATATTATATAGTCTAACCTGGGCACTAATGCACTGTCGAGCACAACCTGAGCCCGGACCTCCTGACTAACACCCAGAAAGCTGACCGCACACTGAGCACATAAAAGCCGCCATGGCCTTAGGTCATCATCTCTTCCCTACCTCAGTTTTCAGGCTTCAGAACCGAGACCTTATCTCCAATCACTGCCCAGGGGTGAATGTTATGCAGAAATCAGAACTCCTCCTTACCCATGGTAAGAACCCTTGTGGTTGGCACGTTGTCCAACGTTCAGTGTCGGAGAAACCAGCATTCACCCTGAGGCCCCGCCCATTCTAGTGCGACGAGTGCATACACACGCATTGTGACCCTCAGCATGAGTCCTCTCCTCTAGTAGGTACTCTCAGTGGCTGGAAATTTAGATGTCATAATAGGCTTGACATGTCACTAGGTCCCATTTTTTAACCAGATACCTGACTGTCCAGTCGCCCCTCCACAGGTCTCTACTCTGGAATCCCTCATTTGGTGGGACACCTGAGGTTAAAAAAGAAAACAACAACAACAAAAACGGAATTCTTCCAGCCCACAGAATGACTCCAATCTCTTTGGACGGGGCCAAACCACCAGAGAGTAAGACTCGTCCATTTCCCATAAAGTCACCCAGAAATTCCACGACCACGAGTGACACGATAACCAGAGACAAAAACTTGAGCAGAGCCTCACACTCGCCATTCTTTCAAATCCCGAAGTGTCCTCCTCATGGTCTGTACATCAATCATGCCATTCCGATGACCCGAAACATAGGCCGAGTTTGTGTTTTCAGACAACTGTCCAAACAGCCCTGGCCTACACAACCTACAGGCTCAGGCCCCTGGAGCCAAACCTGAGGACTGTACTTGCCCTCTCCAAGGGAATTGTGTGTGCCCATTCCAATGGCCACAACCCTTCTAATAGGATAAACCTCCAAAGTCCCTGATCCATCTCAAAAGTGGTGGCTTCCCAGGAAAAACAGGGACAATCTGAGCCCAAATGAGCCCCTACCTGCACTCAGACCCATAGACAGATGTCCCCAGAGGTAAAAAAAAAAAGAACAGGCCCCTAGGCACTAATCAGATCCATTGCTTTGGTTTCCAGGCATCTCTCCTCAGAGGCCTGGATTTCAAAAGCAGCATATAGCTGTTTCTTGATTCACCCATCAGAAAACATCTCATCTACACATGGGAAATTTGCACGTAGGAGCTGTGTCAAAGCCTCTGTTTAGGAGAACCCTTTAGGGCACCAGTGCCACCTCTTCATTCCAAGGTCTCCATAGACACAAAAGCACATTAGGACCCATCCTTAGGGGTGTCCATTTCAACACAGCGTCCTCGGTTGCTCCCCACAGATCCAGGAGATCTAAACTGTCTTGTTGCTAGGAGACAATTAGAATGCGAGGTGGGCTACGCAGCCATCCATCCTTAGAACCCTGCTCAGAATCATTGGCCTGGAGCTAAGCAAAGGTCTCAATTGACCTGCAGAAGACTCTCCGCTGTTTGGAGCTTCTCATAACTCCCATCGTGGGAAAACACCCATGGCCTCGTGATGCCCCCCCCCATTCATGAAGGGGCCATCAGGGACAGAAACTCCAACCTGAGCGATCGTCTGATCCTCGCCCTGACTTCAGATGCACGAGATCTCGATTCAGGTCTGTAGATTGTGCCTGCCATGGCCTCACCCAGAAACCTAAGCCTAGCTTGTGTTCTCAGACTTTTGTCGTCAGACTACTGGCCCACAAGCCCTCCAGTTTGGCAATCCAGAACTACAATGCAGCACTTGCCGGCCCTCCAGAAGAAAAACATTGTCCTCTGGGGCTACCCAGTAACCCCAAATGAGGATCAACCTGCACCGACCTTGGCTGTACCCCAAATACATAGGCTGAACAGGGCACTAATGCCCTTTCTGACACAGCCTGAGCCTGCACTCCCTGGCCCGTCCCAGACAGCTGGCCGCACACTGAGCACATCCATCCTCCGTGGCCTTAGGTCGTCTTCTCTTCCCAACCTCGGTGTCCAGGTTTCAGAACCTAGACCGAATCTCCAATCACTGCCCAAGGTTGAAGGTGATGCAGAAATCAGAACTCCTTCCCCATGGCAAGAAACCTTGTGGTTGGCATGTTGTCCAACGTTCAGTGTCGTTGAAACCAGTGTGGCCCATGAGGCCCCGCCCATGCTCGCGGGCCACATTGGTCACAAACACACATTGTGACGCTCAGGCTGAGCCCAGTCCTCAAGTAAGGCCACTCAGTGGCTGGATAAGGAGATAGCATATTGGGCTTGCCATGCCCCTAGGCCCCAATTTTTAACCATATTTTGGGTTGTCCCTTCAGTCTTCCCCACGGCTTTGCTTTGGAATTCCTCTTTTGGTGGGACACCTGAGGTAACAAACCTGAAATGAGTCCTCCCTTCCCACAGATTGACGAAAAGCAATTGGGAATCGGGCCAAATCCTCAGAGAGGAAGATTCGTCCATGGCCCATGAGGCCTCCCCGACATTCCACGGCCATCGCTGATACCAAATCCAGAGACAAAAGCCTGAGCAAGCGCCTCAGACTCGCACTTTCTTCATATCCCGAAGAGTTCTTCTCATGGTTTGTAGATCGGGCCTGCCATACCTACGTCCCCAAACCTAAGCTGAGTTTGTGTTTTCAGACTTCTGTCCTCAAAGTCTTGGGCCACACACCCTCCAGGCTGGGTGCCTGGAGCCACACATTAGGACTGTGCCTACCAATCCATGGGAATTCTGCCCATTCCATGGTCCAAAATCGTACAAATTAGGAGAAACCTCCAAAGTCCCTGAGGCCATCCCAATAGTGTAGGTCGCCCGGAACAAACAAGGGCTGTCTGACACCAGCTGATAATCGACCTCCACTCATACCATAGATGGATGTCCCCAGAGAAGAAGATTGAACCAGACAGGACCCTAGGCCATAATAGGATCCATTGCTTTGGGTTACAGGCATGTGTCCTCAAAAGCCTGATTCCAATACGAGCATAGGGGTTTTCCTGAGGCACCCATCAGAACTCATCTCGTCTCCACAAGGAAACCTGTGCATGGGAGCCATGTCCAAAGCTTAGGAGAGTACTTCAGGGTGCCGGTGCCACCGCCCCATTCCAAGGCCCTCATGGACACAAAAACACATTAGGACCCATCCTCAGGAAAGTCCATTTCAACTCAGCCACCCCGGTTGCTCCGGCAGAGCCATCAGATCAAAACTGTCTTGTTGCTAGGAGATAATTGGAATGCGAGGCGGACTTTCCAGGCATCCATCCGCGAATGGTGCTCTCGAGTATTTCCATATGGGATGTCCTGGAGCTGTCCAACAGGTCTCAATTGTCCCGCAGAAGGAATCCTTGAAGGGGGCATCCCACAACTCCCAACGTGGGAAAACCTCAATGGCCTCGAGATTCCGCTTCCTTCATGAAGCGGCCGTCATGCACAGGAACTCCAACCTGAGCCAACGTCAGATCCTCGCTCTGACTTCAGAAGCATGATATATTGGTTCAGATCTGTAGGGGGTACCTGCCGTGCCTTTGCCCTGAAACCCAAGTCTAGCTTGTCTTCTCAGACTTCCGTCCTCACACTCCTGGCCCCGAAGCCCTCAAGTTTGGCAATTCCGGACCCACAATGCAGCACTCTGCCTGCCCTCTAGAAAAAAAATTATTGCCTCATGAGCTGCCCAGGCACCTTAAATGAGGGTAAACCTACACAGCACTCGACTTTACCCAAATTATATAGTCTAACCTGGGCACTCATGCACTGTCGAACACAACCTGAGCCCGGACCTCCTGACCAACACCCAGAAATCTGACCTCATACTGAGCACATAAAACCCGCCATGGCCTTAGGACATCATCTCTTCCCTACCTCAGTTTTCAGGCTTCAGAAACGAGACCTTATCTCCAATCACTGCCCAGGGGTGAATGTGATGCAGAAATCAGTACTCCTCCTTACACATGGCAAGAACCCTTGTGGTTGGCACGTTGTCCAACGTTCAGTGTAGGAGAAACCAGCATTCACCCTGAGGCCCTGCCCATTCTTGAGTGAGACGAGGGCATACACACGCATTGTGACCCTCAGCATGAGTCCTGTCCTCTAGGAAGTCCTCTCAGTGGCTGGATCATTAGATGTCTTAATGGGCTTGACATGTCCCTAGGCCCCAATTTTTAACCAGATTTCTGATTGTCCAGTCGCCCCTCCCCAGGTCTCTACTCTGGAATCCCTCATTTAGTGGGACACCTGAGGTTAAAAAAGAAAAAAAAAAAAAAAAAAAAAAAAAAACAACGGACTTCTTCCAGCCCACAGAATGACCCCAAACTCTTTGGACGGGGCCAAACCACCAGAGAGTAACACTCGTCCATTTCCCATGAAGTCACCCAGAAATTCCACGACCATGAGTGACACGATATCCAGAGACAAAAACTTGAGCAGGAGCCTCACACTCGCCCTTCTTTCAAATCCCGAAGAGTTCTCCTCCTGGTCTGTAGATCAGTCCTGCCATACCTATGACCCGAAACATAAGCCGAGTTTGTGTTTTCAGACAACTGTCCAAACAGCCCTGGCCTACACAACCTACAGGCTCAGAACCCTGGAGCCAAACCTGAGGACGGTACTTGCCCTCTCCAAGGGAATTGTGTGTGCCCATTCCAATGGCCACAACCCTTCTAATAGGATAAACCTCCAAAGTCCCTGATCCATCTCAATAGTGGTGGCTTCCCAGGAAAAACAGGGGCACTCTGAGCCCAAAAGAGCACCTACCTGCACTCAGACCCATAGACAGATGTCCCCAGAGTTAAAAAGGAAAGAACAGGCCCCTAGGCACTAATCAGATCCATTGCTTTGGTTTCCAGGCATCTCTCCTCAGAGGCCTGGATTTCAAAAGCAGCATATAGCTGTTTCTTGACTCACCCATCAGAAAACATCTCATCTACACATGGGAAACTTGCACGTTGGAGCTGTGTCAAAGCCTCTGTTTAGGAGAACCATTTAGGGCACCAGTGCCACCGCTTCATTCCAAGGTCTCCATAGACACAAAAGTACATTAGGACCCATCCTTAGGGGTGTCCATTTCAACTCAGCGTCCTCGGTTGCTCCCCACAGATCCAGGAGATCTAAACTGTCTTGTTGCTAGGAGACAATTGGAATGCGAGGTGGGATACCCAGCCATCCATCCTTAGAACGCTGCTCAGAATCATTGGCCTAGAGCCAAGCAATGGTCTCAATTGACCTGCAGAAGACTCTCTGCTGTTTGGAGCTTCTCATAACTACCATCGTGGCAAAACCCCCATGGCCTCGTGATGCCCCCCCAATTCATGAAGGGGCCATCAGGTACAGAAACTCCAACCTGAGCGATCGTCTGATCCTTGCCCTGACTTCAGATGCACGAGATCTCGATTCAGGTCTGTAGATTGTGCCTGCCATGGCCTCACCCAGAAACCTAAGCCTAGCTTGTGTTCTCAGACTTTTGTCGTCAGACTACTGGCCCACAAGCCCTCCAGTTTGGCAATCCAAAACTACAATGCAGCACTCTGCTGGCCCTCCAGAAGAAAAACATTGTCCTCTGGGGCTACCCAGTAACCCCAAATGAGGATCAACCTGCACCGACCTTGGCTGTACCCCAAATACATAAACTGACCAGGGCACTAATGCCCTTTCTGACACAGCCTGAGCCTGGACTCCCTGGCCCGTCCCAGACAGCTGCCCGCACACTGAGCACATCGAGCCTCCGTCGCCTTAGGTCGTCATCTCTTCCCAACCTCGGTTTCCAGGTTTCAGAACCTAGACCTAATCTCCAATCACTGCCCAAGGTTGAAGGTGATGCAGAAATCAGAACTCCTTCCCCATGGCAAGAAACCTTGTGGTTGGCATGTTGTCCAACGTTCGGTGTCGTTGAAACCAGTGTGGCCCATGAGGCCCCGCCCATGCTCGCGGGCCACATTGGTCACAAACACACATTGTGACCCTCAGGCTGAGCCCAGTCCTCAAGTAAGGCCACTCAGTGGCTGGATGAAGTGATAGCATATTGGGCTTGCCATGCCCCTAGGCCCCAATTTTTAACCATATTTCGGGTTGTCCCTTCAGTCTTCCCCACGTCTTTGCTTTGGAATTCCTCTTTTGGTGGGACACCTGAGGTAACAAACCTGAAATGAGTCCTCCCAATCCACAGATTGACGAAAAGCAATTGGGAATCGGGCCAAATCCTCAGAGAGGAAGATTCGTCCATGGCCCATGAGGCCTCCCCGACATTCCACGGCCATTGCTGATACAAAATCCAGAGACAAAAGCCTGAGCAAGCGACTCAGACTCGCACTTTCTTCATATCCTGAAGAGTTCTTCTCATGGTTTGTATATCGGGCCTGGGATACCAACGTCCCCAAACCTAAGCTGAGTTTGTTTTCAGACAACCGTCCAAACAGCCCTGTCCTACACAACCTACAGGCTCAGGCCCCTGGAGCCAAACCTGAGGACTGTACTTGCCTTCTCCAAGGGAATTGTTTGTGCCCATTCCAATGGCCACAACCCTTCTAATAGGATAAACCTCCAAAGTCCCTGATCCATCTCAAAAGTGGTGGTTTCCCAGGAAAAACAGGGGCAATCAGAGCCCAAATGAGCACCTACCTGCACTCAGAGCCATAGACAGATGTCCCCAGAGGTAAAAAGGAAAGAACAGGCCCATAGGCACTAATCAGATCCATTGCTTTGGTTTCCAGTCATCTCTCCTCAGAGGCCTGGATTTCAAAGGCAGCATATAGCTGTTTCTTGATTCACCCATCAGAAAACATCTCATCTACACATGGGAAACTTGCACGTTCGAGCTGTGTCAAAGCCTCTGTTTAGGAAAACCCTTTAGGGCCCCAGTGCCACCGCTTCATTCCAAGGTCTCCATAGACACAAAAGCACATTAGGACCCATCCCCAGGGGTGTCCATTTCAACTCAGCATCCTCGGTAGCTCCCCACAGATCCAGGAGATCTAACCTGTCTTGTTGCTAGGAGACAATTGGAATGCGAGGTGGGCTACACAGCCATCCATCCTTAGAACCCCGCTCAGAATCATTGGCCTGGAGCCAAACAACAGGTCTCAATTGTCCTGCAGAAGACTCTCTGCAGTTTGGAGCTTCTCACAACTCCCATCGTGGGAAAACCCCCATGGCCTTGTGATGCCCCCCCATTCATGAAGGGGCCATCAGGGACAGAAACTCCAACCTGAGCGATCGTCTGATCCTCGCCCTGACTTCAGATGCACGAGATCTCGATTCAGGTCTGTAGATTGTGCCTTCCATAGCCTCACCCAGAAACCTAAGCCTAGCTTGTGTTCTTAGACTTTTGTCGTCAGACTACTGGCCCACAAGACCTCCATTTGGCAATCCGGAACTATAATGGAGCTCTCTGCCTGCCCTCCAGAAGAAAAACATTGTCCTCTGGGGCTACCCAGTAACCCCAAAAGAGGATCAACCTGCACCGACCTTGGCTGTACCCCAAATACATAGGCTGACCAGGGCACTAATGCCCTTTCTGACACAGCCTGAGCCTGGACCCCCTGGCCCCTCCCAGACAGCTGGCCGCACACTGAGCACATCGAGCCGCCATGGCCTTAGGTCGTCATCTCTTCCCAAACTCGGTTTTCAGGTTTCAGAACCTAGACATTATCTCCAATCACTGCCCAAGGTTGAAGGTGATGCAGAAATCAGAACTCCTTCCCCATGGCAAGAAACCTTGTGGTTGGCATGTTGTCCAACATTCAGTGTCGTTGAAACCAGTGTGGCCCATGAGGCCCCGCCCATGCTCGCGGGCCACATTGGTCTCAAACACACATTGTGACCCTCAGGCTGAGCCCAGTCCTCAAGTAAGGCCACTAAGTGGCTGGATGAAGAGATAGCATATTGGGCTTGCCATGCCCCTAGGCCCCAATTTTTAACCATAGTTCGGGTTGTCCCTTCAGTCTTCCCCACGGCTTGGCTTTGGAATTCCTCTTTTGGTGGGACACCTGAGGTAACAAAACTGAAATGAGTCCTCCCATCCCACAGATTGACGAAAAGCTATTGGGAATCAGGCCAAATCCTCAGAGAGGAAGATTCGTCCATGGCCCATGAGGCCTCCCCGACATTCCACGGCCATCACTGATACAAAATCCAGATTCAAAAGCCTGAGCAAGCGCTACAGACTCGCACTTTCTTCATATCCTGTAGAGTTTTTCTCATGGTTTGTAGATCGGGCCTGCCATACCTACGTCCCCAAACCTAAGCTGAGTTTCTGTTTTCAGATTCTGTCCTCAAAGTCTTGTGCCACACACCTTCCAGGCTGGGCCACTGGAGCCACACATTAGGACTGTGTCTACCAATCTATGGAAATTCTGCCCATTCCATGGTCCAAAATCGTACAAATTAGGAGAAACCTCCAACGACCCTGAGGCCATCCCAATAGTGTAGGACGCCCGGAACAAACAAGGGCTGTCTGACACCAGCTGATAATCGACCTCCACTCATACCATAGATGGATGTCCCCAGAGAAGAAGATTGAACCAGACAGGACCCTAGTCCATAATAGGATCCATTGCTTTGGGTTACAGGCATGTGTCCTCAAAAGCCTGATTCCAATAAGAGCGTAGGGGTTTTCCAGAGGCACCCATCAGTACCTATCTCGTCTCCACAAGGAAACCTGTGCATGGGAGCCATGTCCAAAGCTTAGGAGAGTACTTCAGGGTCCCGGTGCCACCGCCCCATTACTAGGCCCTCATGGACACAAAAACACATTAGGACACATAATCAGGAAAGTCCATTTCAACTCAGCCACCCCGGTTGCTCCCGCAGAGTCATCAGATCTAAACTGTCATGTTGCTAGGAGACATTTGAAATGCGAGGCGGGCTTCCCAGGCTTCCATCCCCGAACGGTGCTCTGGAGTCATTCCATATGGGATGTCCTGGAGCTGTCCAGCAGGTCTCAATTGTCCCGAAGAATGAATCCTGGAAGGGGGCATCCCACAACTCCCAACGTGGGAAAACCGCAATTGCCTCGAGATTCCGCTCCCTTCATGAAGCGGCCGTATTGTTCAGAAACTCCCACCTGAGCCAACATCGGATCCTCGCCCTGACTTCAGATGCATGAGATATTGGTTCAGATCTGCAGGGGGTACCTGCCGTGCCCTCGCCCTGAAACCCAAGTCTAGCTTGTCTTCTCAGTCTTCCGTCCTCACACACCTGGCCCCGAAGCCCTCAAGTTTGGCAATTCCGGACCCACAATGCAGCACTCTGCCTGCCCTCTAGAAAAAAAAATGATTGCCTCATGAGCTGCCCAGGCACCTTAAATGAGGGTAAACCTACACAGCACTCGACTTTACCCAAATTATATAGTCTAACCTGGGCACTCATGCACTGTCGAACACATCCTGAGCCCGGACCTCCTGACCAACACCCAGAAAGCTGACCGCACACTGAGCACATAAAACCCGCCATGGCCTTAGGTCATCATCTCTTCCCTACCTCAGTTTTCAGGCTTCAGAACCGAGACCTTATCTCCAATCACTGCCCAGGGGTGAGTCTGATGCAGAAATCAGAACTCCTCCTTACCCATGGCAAGAACCCTTGTGGTTGGCACGTTGTCCAACGATCAGTGTAGGAGAAACCCTGAGGCCACGCCCATTCTTGAGTGCGACGAGGGCATACACACGCATTGTGACCCTCAGCATGAGTCCTGTCCTCTAGTAAGTCCTCTTAGTGGCTGGACCATTAGATGTCATAATGGGCTTGACATGTCCCTAGGCCCCAATCTTTAACCAGATTTCTGATTGTCCAGTCGCCCCTCCTAGGGCTCTACTCTGAAATCCCTCATTTGGTGGGACACCTGAGGTTAAAAAAGAAAACAACAACAACAACAACAACAAAATAAAACGGACTTCTTCCAGCCCACAGAATGAACCCAAACTCTTTGGACGGGGCCAAACCACCAGAGAGTAAGACTCGTCCATTTCCCATGAAGTCACCCAGAAATCCCACGAACATGAGTGACACGATATCCCGAGACAAAAACTTGAGCAGGACCCTCACACTCGCCCTTCTTTCAAATCCCGAAAAGTTCTCCTCATGGTCTGTAGATCAGTCCTGCCATATCTATGACCTGAAACATAAGCCGAGTTTGTGTTTTCAGACAACTGTCCAAAAAGGGCTGGACTACACAACCTACAGGCTCAGGCCCCTGGAGCCAAACCTGAGGACTGTACTTGCCCTCTCCAAGGGAATTGTGTGTGCCCATTCCAATGGCCACAACCCTTCTAATAGAATAAACCTCCAAAGTCCCTGATATATCTCAATAGTGGTAGCTTCCCAGGAAAATCAGGGGCAATCTGAGCCCAAATGAGCCCCTACCTGCACTCAGACCCATAGACAGATGTCCTCAGAGGTAAAAAGGAAAGAACAGGCCCCTAGGCACTGATCAGATCCATTGCTTTGGTTTCCAGGCATCTCTCCTCAGAGGCCTGGATTTCAAAAGCAGCATATAGCTGTTTCTTGACTCACCCATCAGAAAACATCTCATCTACACATGGGAAACTTGCACGTTGGAGCTGTGTCAAAGCCTCCGTTAAGGAGAACCCTTTAGGGCCCCAGTGCCACCGCTTCATTCCAAGGTCTCCATAGACTCAAAAGCACATTCGGACCCATCCCCAGGGGTGTCCATTTCAACTCAGCATCCTCGGTAGCTCCCCACAATCCAGGAGATCTAAACTGTCTTGTTGCTAGGAGACAATTGGAATGCGAGGTGGGCTACCCAGCCATCCATCCTTAGAACCCTGCTCAGAATCATTGGCCTGGAGCCAAACAACAGGTCTCAATTGTCCTGCCGAAGACTCTCTGCAGTTTGGAGCTTCTCACAACTCCCATCATGGGAAAGCCCCATGGCCTCGTGATGCCCCCCCATTCATGAAGGGGCCATCAGGGACAGAAACTCCAACCTGAGCGATCGTCTGATCCTCGCCCTGACTTCAGATGCACGAGATCTCGATTCAGGTCTGTAGATTGTGCCTGCCATGGCCTCACCCAGAAACCTAAGCCTAGCTTGTGTTCTCAGACTTTTGTCGTCAGACTACTGGCCCACAAGGCCTCCAGTTTGGCAATCCAGAACTACAATGCAGCACTCTGACGGCCCTCCAGATAAAAAACATTGTACTCTGGGGCTACCCAGTAACCCCAAATGAGGATCAACCTGCACCGACCTTGGCTGTACCCCAATACATAGGCTGACCAGGGCACTAATGCCCTTTCTGACACAGCCTGAGCCTGGACCCCCTGGCCCCTCCCAGACAGCTGGCCGCACACTGAGCACATCGAGCCGCCATGGCCTTAGGTCGTCATCTCTTCCCAACCTCGGTTTTCAGGTTTCAGAACCTAGACCTTATCTCCAATCACTGCCCAGGGTTGAAGGTGATGCAGAAATCAGAACTCCTTCCCCATGGCAAGAAACCTTGTGGTTGGCATGTTGTCCAACGTTCAGTGTCGTTGAAACCAGTGTGGTCCATGAGGCCCCGCCCATGCTCGCGGGCCACATTGGTCAGAAACACATATTGTGACCCTCAGGCTGAGCCCAGTCCTCAAGTAAGGCCACTCAGTGGCTGGATGAAGAGATAGCATATTGGGCTTGCCATGCCCCTAGGCCCCAATTTTTAACCATAGTTCGGATTGTCCCTTTAGTCTTCCCTACGGCTTTGCTTTGGAATTCCTGTTTTGGTGGGACACCTGAGGTAACAAAACTGAAATGAGTCCTCCCATCCCACAGATTGACGAAAAGCAATTGGGAATCGGGCCAAATCCTCAGAGAGGAAGATTTATCCATGGCCCATGAGGCCTCCCCGACATTCCACGGCCATCACTGATACAAAATCCAGAGACAAAAGCCTGAGCAATCGCCACAGACTCACACTTTCTTCATATCCTGTAGAGTTCTTCTCATGGTTTGTAGATCGGGCCTGCCATACCTACGTCCCCAAACCTAAGCTGAGTTTGTGTTTTCAGACTTCTGTCCTCAAAGTCTTGGGCCACACACCCTCCAGGCTGGGCCCCTGGAGCCACACATTAGGACTGTGCCTACCAATCCATGGGAATTCTGCCCATTCCATGGTCCAAAATCGTACAAATTGGGAGAAAACAAGGGCCATGGACAATTCTTTCTCTGGTGATTTGGCATGATCCCAAGTGGTTGGGATCATTCTGTGGATGGGAAGAGTCCTTTCGGTATTTTTTTTTTTTTACCTCAGATGTCCCACCAAAGAGGGATTCCCGAGTAGAGCCCTGAGTAGGGGTGACTAGACATCTCGAACTCTGGTTGAGATTGGGGGACTAGGGGCTTGGCAAGCCCCATATGTGGGCTGTTGTTCCAGTCACTAAGAGGCTTTACATGAGGATAGGGCTCACGCTGAGGGTCACAATGTGTGTTTGTGCACATTGTGGCCCTCAGGGATAGGTGGGGCCTCATAGACCATGCTGCTTTCTCCTACAATGAACATTGGACAACATGCCAACCACTAGGTTTCTTGCCAAGGCGAAGGAGAAGTTCTGATTCTTGCATCACGTTCACTCCTGAGCAGTGAGTGGAGATAAGGTCTAGGTTCTGAAGGTGAAAACTGAGGTTGGGTAGAGATGATGGCCTAAAGCCATTGTGGGTGTGATATGCTCTGTGTATGGCCAGCTGTCTGGGTGTTGGACTGGAGGTCTGCCCTCAGGCTGTGTCAGACAGGGCTTTAGTGCACAGGCTAGACTGTATAATTGGGGTATGGTCGAGTGGCATGCAGGTTGTTACTCATTTGGCATTTCTGGTTAGCGCTATAGGGCAACACTTTTCTTCTGGAGGGCAGGCAGAGTGCTGCATTGTGTCTCCAGAATTGCCATACTGTAGGGGTGTGGCCAGGATTGTGAGGAAGGAAGTCTGAAAACACAAGCTAGCACGAGTTTTGGGGCCAAGAGCATGGCAGGCCCACTCTGCAGAGGCTGAATCGAGATCTCCTGCACGTGAGGTCCGGGCGATTATCAGATGTTGCCTCAAGCTGGAGTTTGTGTCCATGACGGCCACTTCCTGAAGGGGGTGGGGGCGTCATGAGTCCAGGGAGGTTTCCCTACGCTGGGAGTTGTGAGCTGCCCATACTTCAAAGTTTCCTTCTTCAGGACAGTCGAGTACTACTGGATGGTTCCAGGATGCCCCATACAGAAAGACTCGAGAGCAGGGCCCTAAGCATGGATGCCGAGAAACACCAACTCACCTTCCCATTGCCTGGTCGAGACAAGGCATGCTCAATCTGCGGGCTCTTGGGTGAGCTACCCAGAAGGCTGAGTTTAAATGGACTCTCCTGAGGATGAGTCATAATGTGGGTTGGTGGCCATGGAGACCTTGGAATGTGGCAGTAGCTAAGGGACTCTGCAGGATTCTCCAACCCGAAGGGCTTGACACAACTCCAACAAGGAAGCTTCCCATGTGGAGATGAGAGGTCTTCTGTCTGGTGCCTCAGGAAAGCCCCGTATGCTGGTCTTCGAACCCAGGCCTCTGAGGAGTGATACCTGGACACCAAAGCAAGAGTTCATAATAGGGCCTAGGGGCCTGTCTGGTTCAATCTTCTGTCTCTGCGGATATCTGTCTGTGTGTCTGCATGGAGGTAGTAGTTGCTCAGCTTGTGTCATAATGCCCCTATTTGTCCAGTGCGGCTTGCGGTAGTGGGATGTCCTTGGGGACCTTGAGGTTTCTTCTATTTTGTAGAGTTGTAGCCAATGGAATGGGCAGTTTCTTAGGAGAGAGCAGGCCCAGTTCTGTGGTGTGGCTCCAGAGACCCCAGCCTGGAGGCTGTGTGGGCCATAACTGTGCAGACAGACATCCAAAAACACTAACTCAGTTCAGGTTTGGGGCCGAGGTTACGGCAGGCCTGATCTACAGTCCATGAGGGGAGCTCCTCTGGATATGAAAGAAGGGTGAGAGGGAGGCAGTAGCTCAGGCTTTTGTCTCTGGATGTTTTGTCCACAATGGCCGTTTAATGTAGGAGTTGCCTCATGGGTCGTAAAGTCTCCCTCTCTGGTAGTTTGTCCAGCCCCCAAGAGTTTGGGGTCATTCTGTGGGAAGGGAAGTGTCCTGTTTTCTGCTTCATGTGTCCCCCCAGTAGAGGGATTCTAGAGCATAGCAGTGGGTACTGACAACTGGAATACTCGCCCTCTGGTTAAGCCTGGGGGCCTATGGATATGACAAGCCCCATATGCTGGATCTTGGTCCAGCCACTGAGAGGCGTTACTTTAATACGGGACTCACGCTGCAGGTCACAATGCATGTCTGTGCCCTAGGCGGCCCTCAAGCACTGGCGTGGCCTTTCGGACAATGCAGGTTTTCCCACATTGAACGTTGGACAACATGCCAACCACAAGGTTTCTGGCCATGGGGAAGGAGGAATTCTAATTTCTGCATCACGTTCACCCCTGGGCAGTGATTGGAGATAAGGTCTAGGTTCTGAAGCCTGAGAAGCGAGGTTGGGAAGAGATGACGACCTACAGCCATAACGGGTCCTATGTGTCCAGGTTGGGGCCAGCTGTCTGGGTGTCGTTTGGGATGTCTTGTCTCAGGCTGTGCCAGACAGGGCATTAGTATACAGGGTGGGCTGTATAATTGCTTTACAATCGAGTGGCATGCATTAGAAAATCATTTGGGATTACTTATTAGCAGCATAGGGCAAAGTTTTTCTTCTGGAGGGCAGGCAGAGTGCTGCATTGTGGCTTCGGAATTCCCAAACTGGAGGGCTTGTGGGCCAGGAGAGTGAGGACGGAAGTCTGAGAACACAAGCTAGGCTTAGGTTTCGGGGCAAGGACATGGCAGGCACACTCTGCAGAGCTGAATTGAGATCTCATGCGTCTGAAGTCAGGTCGAGGTTCAGACGTTGGCTCAGGTTTGAGTTTCTGTCCATGTTGGCCCCTTCAGGAAGGGGGGGCATTATGAGGCCATGGGGGTTTTCCCACTTTTGGAGTTGTGAGATGCTCCAAACCGCAAGGATTCCTTCTGTGGGACAATTAAGATTTGTTGGATGGCTCCAGGACGTCTTATAAGGTATTTTTCCAGAACAGGGTTCTAAGTATGGATGCCTGGGCAGCCAGCCTCACATTCCAATTGTCTCCTAGCAACAAGAAACGTTTGATCTGCTGGCTTGGGGTAGCAACAGAGGGGGCTGAGTTGAAATGGACTTTCCTGAGGATGGTCTTAATGTTGGTTTGAGTCCATGGAGACCTTGGTATGGAGCAGTGGCACCAGGGCCCTGAAGGATTCTCCTAACCAGAGGTTATGACAAAGCTCCAATGAGCAAGTTTCCATGGGGAGACGAGATTTGTTCTTATTGGTGCCTCAGGAAACCACCATATGCTGGTATTGGAAACGAGGCCTCTGAGGAGAGATGCCTGGAAACCAAAGCAATGGATCTGTTTAGGGCCTAGGGGCCTGTCCGGTTCAATATTCTTCTCTGGGGACATCTGTTGTCTGAGTGGAGGTAGTTGCTCAGCTGGTTTGAGATCACCCCTGTTTGTCCTGGGCGGCCTACACTATTGGGATGGCCTCGGTGACTTTGGAGGTTTTTCCTAATTTGCAAGGTTGTGGCCAATGGAATGGGAAGAATTCCCTTGAAAGGGAAGCACAGTCCTGAGGTGTGGCTCCAGAGACCCAAGTGTGGAGCGTGTGTGGTCCAGGGCTATTTGGACAAAAGTCTGAAAACACAAACTCCACTTAGGTTGTGGGATGTAGGTATGGCCGGCCCGATCTATAGACCGTGAGGAGACCTCTTCGGGATATGAACAAAGGGCGAATGTGATGTGCATGCTCATGCTTTTTTTTTTTTTTTTCTGGAAATGTGTCACCGATTGCCATGGAATGTCAGGGTGTCCTCATGGGCCATCGATGAGGCTCACTTTCTGGGGATTTGACCCGATCCCAAGAGTTTGGTGTCATTTTGTGGGAAGGGAGGAGGCCTTTCTGTTTTTTTTTTTGTTTATTTTTTTGTTTTTTGTTTTTTTTTTTTTTTAACCTCCGGTGGACCACCAAAAGAGGGATTCCAGAGCAGATTCGTGGGTGGGGGCAACATGACAACCAGACCTCTGGTTAACATTGGGACCTAATAACATGGCAAGCCCCTTATGTGGGCTCTTGGTCCAGACACTGAGAGGCCTTCCTTGAGGATATGTCTCACACTGAGTTTCACAATGTGGTTTTGTGCCCAAGGAGCCCCTCAAGTCAGGGCGTGGCCTAATGTACCATGCTGGTTTCTCCTACACTGAACGTTGCACAGTAAAGGAACCACAAGTTTTCTGGCAATTGGCAAGATGGAGTTCTAATTTCTGCAACACTTTCACTCCTGGACTGTGATTGGATTTAAGGTCTAGGTTCTGAATCCTGAAAACTGAGGTTGGGAAGAGATGAAGCCCTAAGGCCATGGTGTGTCTGATGTGCTCAGTGTTCGGCCAGCTGTTGAGTATGGGTTGGGAGGTGCAGGCTCAGGCAGTGGCAGACAGGGAATTAGTGCCCAGGCTAGACTGCATCATTGGGGTGCAGTCGAGTTTCTTGCAGGATGGTACTCATTTGTGGTTACTGGGTAGTCCCAGAAGGCAACGTTTTTCTTCTGGAGGGAAGACACAGTGCCACATAGTGACTCCAAAATTCCCAAACTGGAAGGCTTGTGGGCCAGGAGTGTGAGGAAAAAATTCTGAGAACACAAGCCAGACTTAGATTTCGGGGTGAGGGGACGGCAGGCACCCTCTGCAGAGATAATTCGAGATCCCGTATACCTGAAGACAGAGCTAGGATCAGACGTTTTCTTAAGTCGGAGTTTCTGTCCATGAAGCCCATTCATGAAGGGGAGGGTGTCACGAGGACATGGAGGTTTTCCCACGATGGGAATTGTGAGATGCTCCGAACCACAATGATTCCTTCTGTGGGACAGTCGAGACCTGTTGGATGGCTCCAGGACATCCCCTAAGGAAGTTATCCAGAGCAGGGTTCTAAGGATGGATGCGTGGGCAGCCTGCCTCCCATTCCAGGTGTCTCATAGAGCCAAGGCAAGTTCGATCTGCTGGATCTAGGGGAGCAACCGAGGCGGGTGTTTTGAAATGGGTGAGTTGAGGATGGGTCATAATGTGCATTTGTGTCCATGTAGACCTTGGAATGGGGTGCTTGATCAGGGGCCTTGAGGGATGTTCATAACCGGAGGTTTTGATGGAGCTCTAAAGAGTATGTTTCCTATGTAGAGAAGAGAATTGTTTGATGAGTGCCTAAGGAATCTCCCATATGCTGGTATTGGAAACCAGGCCTCTGAGGAGAGATGACTGGAATCAAAAGCAATGGATCTGATTAGGGCCTAAGTGCCCGTCCAGTTCAATCTTATTCTATGGGGATATCTGTCTCTGGGTCTGAGTGGAGGTGGTTTCCTAACTTGTGAAAGATCATCCCTGTGTGTCCTGGGCAGCCAACACAATTCCGATGGCCTGGGGAGTTTGGAGGATTCTCCTAATCTATAGGGTTGTGGCCAATGGAAATGGCAAAATTCCCCTGGAGTGGGAAGCCACAGTCCTGAGGTGTGGCTCCAGGGGCCCGAGCTTGGATGGTGTGTGGGCCAGGACTGTGGGGACAGAAGTCTGAAAACACAAACTCAGCTTAGGTTTGGGGATGTATGTATGAAGGCTCGATCAACAGACCGTGAGAATTTTCCGGGCTATGAACAAAGGGCGAGTATGTGGCGCTTGCTCAGGGTTTTGTCTCTGGATTTTGTGTCAATGGTGGCCGTGGAATGTTGGGGTGTCCTCAAGGGCCATGGACAATTCTTTCTCTGGTGATTTGCCCTGATCCCAAGTGGTTGGGATCATTCTGTGGATGGGAAGAGTCCTTTCTGTATTTTTTTTTTTTACCTCATGTGTCCCACCAAAGAGGGATTCCTGAGTAGAGCCCTGAGTAGGGGTGACTAGACATCTCGAACTCTGGTTGAGATTGGGGGACTAGGGGCTTGGAAAGCCCCATATGTGGGCTGTTGTTCCAGTCACTAAGAGGCTTTACATGAGGATAGGGCTCACGCTGAGGGTCACAATGTGTGTTTGTGCAAATTGTGGCCCTCAGGGATAGGTGGGGCCTCTTAGTCCATGCTGCTTTCTCCTACAATGAATATTGGACAACATGCCAACCACTAGGTTTCTTGCCAAGGCGAAGGAGAATTTCTGATTCTTGCATCACGTTCACTCCTGAGCAGTGAGTGGAGATAAGGTCTAGGTTCTGAAGGTGAAAACTGAGGTTGGGTAGAGATGATGGCCTAAAGCCACTGTGGGTGTGATATGCTCTGTGTTACGGCCAGCTGTCTGGGTGTTGGACTGGAGGTCTGCCCTCAGGCTGTGTCAGACAGGGCTTTAGTGCACAGGCTAGACTGTATAATTGGGGTATGGTCGCGTGGCATGCAGGTTGTTACTCATTTGGCGTTTCTGGTTAGCCCTATAGGGCAACATTTGTCTTCTGGAGGGCAGGCAGAGTGCTGCATTGTGTCTCCAGAATTGCCAAACTGGAGGGGTGTGGCCAGGATTGTGAGGAACGAAGTCTGAAAACACAAGCTAGCACGAGTTTTGGGGCCAAGAGCATGGCAGGCCCACTCTGCAGAGGCTGAATCGAGATCTCCTGCAGGTGAGGTCAGGGCGATTATCAGATGTGGCCTCAAGCTGGAGTTTGTGTCCATGACGGCCCTTTCCTGAAGGGGGTGGGGGCGTCATGAGGCCAGGGAGGTTTCCCTACGCTGGGAGTTGTGAGCTGCTCCAAACTTCAAAGTTTCCTTCTTCAGGACAGCTCTAAAGAGTATGTTTCCTATGTAGAGAAGAGAATTGTTTTGATGAGTGCCAAAGGAATTTCCCATATGCTGGTATTGGAAACCAGGCCTCTGAGGAGAGATGACAGGTATCAAAAGCAATGGTTCTAATTAGGGCCTAAGTGCCCGTCCAGATCAATCTTATTCTATGGGGATATCTGTCTCTGGGTCTGAGTGGAGGTGGTTTCCTAACTTGTGAAAGATCATCCTGTGTGTCCTGGGCAGCCAACACAATTCGGATGGCCTGGGGGAGTTTGGAGGATTCTCCTAATCTATAGGGTTGTGGCCAATGGAAATGGCAGAATTCCCCTGGAGAGGGAAGCTACAGTCCTGAGGTGTGGCTCCAGGGGCCCCAGCTTGGATGGTGTGTGGGCCAGGACTGTGGGGACAGAAGTCTGAAAACACAAACTCAGCTTAGGTTTGGGGATGTATGTATGAATGCTCGATCTACAGACCGTGAGAAGTTTCCAGGCTATGAACAAAGGGTGAGTATGTTGCGCTTGCTTAGGGTTTTTTCTCTGGATTTTGTGTCAATGGTGGCCGTGGAATGTCAGGGTGTCCTCACGGGCCATGGACAATTCTTTCTCTGGTGATTTGCCCTGATCCCAAGTGGTTGGAATCATTCTGTGGATGGGAAGAGTCCTTTCTGTATTTTTTTTTTTTTTTACCTCAGGTGTCCCACCAAAGAGGGATTCCCGAGTAGAGCCCTGAGTAGGGGTGACTAGACATCTCGAACTCTGGTTGAGATTGGGGGACTAGGGGCTTGGCAAGCCCCATATGGGGGCTGTTGTTCCTGTCACTAAGAGGCTTTACATGAGGATAGGGCTCACGCTGAGGGTCACAATATGTGTTTGTGCAAATTGTGGCCCTCAGGGATATGTGGGGCCTCATAGTCCATGCTGCTTTCTCCTACAATGAACATTGGACAACATGCCAACCACTAGGTTTCTTGCCAAGGCGAAGGAGAATTTCTGATTCTTGAATCACGTTCAATCCTGAGCAGTGAGTGGAGATAAAGTCTAGGTTCTGAAGGTGAAAACTGAGGTTGGGTAGAGATGATGGTCTAAAGCCATTGTGGGTGTGATATGCTCTGTGTACGGCCAGCTGTCTGGGTGTTGGACTGGAGGTCTGCCCTCAGGCTGTGTCAGACAGGGCTTTAGTGCACAGGCTAGACTGTATAATTGGGGTATGGTCGAGTGGCATGCAGGTTGTTACTCATTTGGCGTTTCTGGTTAGCCCTATAGGGCAACATTTTTCTTCTGGAGGGCAGGCAGAGTGCTGCATTGTGTCTCCAGAATTGGGAAACTGGAGGGGTGTGGCCAGGATTGTGAGGAAGGAAGTCAGAAAACACAAGCTAGCACGAGTTTTGGGGCAAAGAGCATGGCAGGCCCACTCTGCAGAGGCTGAATCGAGATCTCCTGCAGGTGAAGTCAGGGCGATTATCAGATGTTGCCTCAAGCTGGAGTTTGTGTCCATGACGGCCCCTCCTGATGGGGGAGGGGCGTCATGAGGCCAGGGAGGTTTCCCTATGCTGGGAGTTGTGAGCTGCTTTAAAGAAGTTTCCTTCTTCAGGACAGTCGATTACTATTGGATGGTTCCAGGATGCCCCATACAGAAAGACTCGAGAGCAGGGGCCTAAGCATGGATGCCGAGACACGCCAACTCACCTTCCCATTGCCTGGTCGAGACAAGGCACGCTCAATCTGCCGGCTCTTGGGTGAGCTACCCAGAAGGCTGAGTTTAAATGGACTCTGCTGTGGATGAGTCATAATGTGGGTTGGTGGCCATGGAGACCTTGGAATGTGGCAGTAGCTAAGGGACTCTGCATGATTCTCCAACCCGAAGGGCTTGACACAACTCCAACAAGGAAGCTTCCCATGTGGAGATGAGAGGTCTTCTGTCTGGTGCCTCAGGAAAGCCCCGTATGCTGGTCTTCGAACCCAGGCCTCTGAGGAGTGATACCTGGACACCAAAGCAAGAGTTCATAATAGGGCCTAGGGGCCTGTCTGGTTCAATCTTCTGTCTCTGCGGATATCTGTCTGTGTGTCTGCATGGAGGTAGTAGTTGCTCAGCTTGTGTCATAATGTCCAGTGCGGCTTGCGGTAGTGGGATGTCCTTGGGGACCTTGAGGTTTCTACTATTTTGTAGAGTTGTGGCCAATGGAATGGGCAGTTTCTTAGGAGAGAGCAGGCCCAGTTCTGTGGTGTGGCTCCAGAGACCCCAGCCTGGAGGCTGTGTGGGCCATGGCTGTGCAGACAGACATCCAAAAACCCTAACTCAGCTCAGGTTTGGGGCCGAGGTTACGGCAGGCCTGATCTACAGTCCATGAGGGGAGCTCCTCTGGATATGAAAGAAGGGTGAGAGGGAGGCAGTCGCTCAGGCTTTTGTCTCTGGATGTTTTGTCCACAATGGCCGTTTAATGTAGGAGTTGCCTCATGGGTCGTAGAAGTCTCCCTCTCTGGTAGTTTGTCCAGCCCCCAAGAGTTTGGGGTCATTCTGTGGGAAGGGAAGTGTCCTGTTTTCTGCTTCATGTGTCCCCCCAGTAGAGGGATTCTAGAGCATAGCAGTGGGTACTGACAACTGGAATACTCGCCCTCTGGTTAAGCCTGGGGGCCTATGGATATGACAAGCCCCATATGCAGGATCTTGGTCCAGCCACTGAGAGGCGTTACTTTAATACGGGACTCACGCTGCAGGTCACAATGCATGTCTGTGCCCTAGGCGGCCCTCAAGCACTGGCGTGGCCTTTCGGACAATGCAGGTTTTCCCACATTGAACGTTGGACAACATGCCAACCACAAGGTTTCTGGCCATGGGGAAGGAGGAATTCTAATTTCTGCATCACGTTCACCCCTGGGCAGTGATTGGAGATAAAGTCTAGGTTCTGAAGCCTGAAACCCAAGGTTGGAAAGAGATGACGACCTACAGCCATAGCGGGTCCTATGTGTCCAGGTTGGGGCCAGCTGTCTGGGTGTCGTTTGGGATGTCTTGTCTCAGGCTGTGCCAGACAGGGCATTAGTATACAGGGTGGGCTGTATAATTGCTTTACAATCGAGTGGCATGCATTAGAAAATCATTTGGGGTTTCTTATTAGCAGCATAGGGCAAAGTTTTTCTTCTGGAGGGCAGGCAGAGTGCTGCATTGTGGCTTCGGAATTCCCAAACTGGAGGGCTTGTGGGCCAGGAGAGTGAGGACGGAAGTCTGAGAACACAAGCTAGGCTTAGGTTTCGGGGCAAGGATATGGCAGGCACACTCTGCAGAGCTGAATTGAGATCTCATGCGTCTGAAGTCAGGTCGAGGTTCAGACTTTGGCTCAGGTTTGAGTTTCTGTCCATGTTGGCCCCCTCAGGAAGGGGGGGCATTATGAGGCCATGGGGGTTTTCCCACTATTGGAGTTGTGAGATGCTCTAAACCGCAAGGATTCCTTCTGTGGGACAATTAAGATTTGTTGGATGGCTCCAGGATGTCTTATAAGGTGTTTTTCCAGAACAGGGTTCTAAGTATGGATGCCTGGGCAGCCAGCCTCACATTCCAATTGTCTCCTAGCAACAAGAAACGTTTGATCTGCTGGCTTGGGGTAGCAACAGAGGGGACTGAGTTGAAATGGACTTTCCTGAGGATGGTCTTAATGTTGGTTTGAGTCCATGGAGACCTTGGTATGGGGCAGTGGCACCAGGGCCCTGAAGGATTCTCCTAACCAGAGGTTATGACAAAGCTCCAATGAGCAAGTTTTCCATGGGGAGACGAGATTTGTTCTTATTGGTGCCTCAGGAAACCACCATATGCTGGTATTGGAAACGAGGCCTCTGAGGAGAGATGCCTGAAACCAAAGCAATGGATCTGATTAGGGCCTAGGGGCCTGTCCGGTTCAATATTCTTCTCTGGGGACATCTGTTGTCTGAGTGGAGGTAGTTGCTCAGCTGGTTTGAGATCACCCCTGTTTGTCCTGGGCGGCCTACACTATTGGGATGGCCTCGGTGACTTTGGAGGTTTTTCCTCATTTGCAAGGTTGTGGCCAATGGAATGGGAAGAATTCCCTTGAAAGGGAAGCACAGTCCTGAGGTGTGGCTCCAGGGACCCAAGCGTGGAGCGTGTGTGGTCCAGGGCTTTTTGGACAAAAGTCTGAAAACACAAACTCCACTTAGGTTGTGAGATGTAGGTATGGCCGGCCCGATCTATAGACCGTGAGGAGAACTCTTCGGGATATGAACAAAGGGCGAATGTGAGGTGCTTGCTCATGCTTTTTTTTTTTTTTTTCTGGAAATGTGTCACCGATTGCCATGGAATGTCGGGGTGTCCTCATGGGCCATCGATGAGGCTCCCTTTCTGGGGATTTGACCCGATCCTAAAAGTTTGGGGTCATTCTGTGGGAAGGGAGGAGGCCTTTCTGTTTTTTTTGTTTACTTTTTTTTTTTTTTTTTTTTTTTTTTTTTAACCTCAGGTGGACCACCAAAAGAGGGATTCCAGAGCAGAGTCGTTGGTGGGGGCAACTGGACAACCAGACCTCTGGTTAACATTGGGACCTAAGAACATGGCAAGCCCCATATGTGGGCTCTTGGTCCAGACACTGAGAGGCCTTCCTTGAGGATAGGTCTCACACTGAGTTTCACAATGTGGTTTTGTGCCCAAGGATCCCCTCCAGTCAGGGCGTGGCCTAAAGTACCATGCTGGTGCCTCCTACACTAAACGTTGCACAGTATGGGAACCACAAGGTTTCTGGCCATGGGGAAGAAGGAGTTCTAATTTCTGCAACACTTTCACTCCTGGACTGTGATTGGATTTAAGGTCTAGGTTCTGAAGCCTGAAAACTGAGGTTGGGAAGAGATGAAGCCCTAAGGCCATGGTGTGTCTGATGTGCTCAGTGTTCGGCCAGCTGTTGAGTGTGGGTTGGGAGGTGCAGGCTCAGGCTGTGGCAGACAGGGAATAAGTGCCCAGGCTAGACTGTATCATTGGGGTGCAGTCGAGTTTCGTGCAGGATGTTACTCATTTGTGGTTACAGGGTAGCCCCAGAGGGCAACGTTTTTCTTCTGGAGGGAAGACACAGTGCCACATAGTGTCTCCAGAATTCCCAAACTGAAAGGCTTGTGGGCCAGGAGTGTGAGGAAAAAATTCTGAGAACACAAGCAGGACTTAAATTTCGGGGTGAGGGGACGGCAGGCACCCTCTGCAGAGATGATTCGAGATCCCGTATACCTGAAGACAGAGCTAGGATCAGACGTTTTCTTAGGTCGGAGTTTCTCTCCATGATGGCCCCTTCATGAAGGGGAGGGTGTCACGAGGACATGGAGGTTATCCCACTATGGGAATTGTGAGATGCTCCAAACCACAATGATTCCTTCTGTGGGACAGTCGAGACCTGTTGGATGGCTCCAGGACATCCCCTAAGGAAGTTATCCAGATCAGGGTTCTAAGGATGGATGCCTGGGCAGCCTGCCTCCCATTCCAGGTGTCTCATAGAGCCAAGGCAAGTTCGATCTGCTGGATCTAGGGGAGCAACCGAGGCGGGTGTGTTGAAATGGGTGAGTTGAGGATGGGTCATAATGTGCATTTGTGTCCATGTAGACCTTGGAATGGGGTGCTTGATCCGGGGCCTTGAGGGATGTTCATAACCGGAGGTTTTGATGGAGCTCTAAAGAGTATGATTCCTATGTAGAGAAGAGAATTGTTTTGATGAGTGCCTAAGGAATCTCCCATATACTGGTATTAGAAACCAGGCCTCTGAGGAGAGATGACTGGAATCAAAAGCAAGGGATCTGATTAGGGCCTAAGTGCCCGTCCAGTTCCTTCTTATTCTATGGAGATATCTGTCTCTGGGTCTGAGTGGAGGTGGTTTCCTAACTTGTGAAAGATCATCCCTTTTGTCCTGGGCAGCCAACACAATTCGGATGGCCTTGGGGAGTTTGGAGGATTCTCCTAATCTTTAGGGTTGTGGCCAATGGAAATGGCAGAATTCCCCTGTAGAGTGAAGCCACAGTCCTGAGGTGTGGCTCCAGGGGCCCCAGCTTGGATGGTGTGTGGGCCAGGCCTGTGGGGACAGAAGTCTGAAAACACAAACTCAGCTTAGGTTTGGGGATGTATGTATGAAGGCTCGATCAACAGACCGTGAGAATTTTCCAGGCTATGAACAAAGGGTGAGTATGTGGCGCTTGCTCAGGGTTTTGTCTCTGGATTTTGTGTCAATGGTGGCCGTGGAATGTCGGGGTGTCCTCAAGGGCCATGGACAATTCTTTCTCTGGTGATTTGGCCTGATCCCAAGTGGTTGGGATCATTCTGTGGATGGGAAGTGTCCTTTATGTATTTTTTTTTTTTTACCTCATGTGTCCCACCAAAGAGGGATTCCCGAGTAGAGCCCTGAGTAGGGGTGACTAGACATCTCGAACTCTGGTTGAGATTGGGGGACTAGGGGCTTGGCAAGCCCCATATGGGGGCTGTTGATCCAGTCACTAAGAGGCTTTACATGAGGATAGAACTCACGCTGAGGGTCACAATGTCTGTTTGTGCACATTGTGGCCCTCACGGATAGGTGGGGCCTCATAGTCCATGCAGCTTTCTCCTACAATGAACATTGGACAACATGCCAGCCACTAGGTTTCTTGCCAAGGCGAAGGAGAAGTTCTGATTCTTGCATCACGTTCACTCCTGAGCAGTGAGTGGAGATAAGGTCTAGGTTCTGAAGGTGAAAACTGATTTGGGTAGAGATGATGGCCTAAAGCCATTGTGGGTGTGATATGCTCTGTGTACGGCCAGCTGTCTGGGTGTTGGACTGGAGGTCTGCCCTCAGGCTGTGTCAGACAGGGCTTTAGTGCACAGGCTAGACTGTATAATTGGGGTATGGTCGAGTGGCATGCAGGTTGTTACTCATTTGGCGTTTCTGGTTAGCCCTATAGGGCAACATTTTTCTTCTGTAGGGCAGGCAGAGTGCTGCATTGTGTCTCCAGAATTGCCAAACTGGAGGGGTGTGGCCAGGATTGTAAGGAAGGAAGTCTGAAAACACAAGCTAGCACGAGTTTTGGGGCCAAGAGCATGGCAGGCCCACTCTGCAGAGGCTGAATCGAGATCTCCTGCACGTGAGGTCCGGGTGATTATCAGATGTTGCCTCAAGCTGGAGTTTGTGTCCATGACGGCCCCTTCCTGAAGGGGGAGGGGCGTCATGAGGCCAGGGAGGTTTCCCTATGCTGGGAGTTGTGAGCTCCTCCATATTTCAAGGTTTCCTTCTTCAGGACAGTCGAGTACTATTGGATGGTTCCAGAATGCCCATACAGAAAGACTCGAGAGCAGGGCCCTAAGCATGGATGCCGAGAAACGCCAACTCACCTTCCCATTGCCTGGTCGAGACAAGGCACGCTCAATCTACGGGCTCTTTGGTGAGCTACCCAGAAGGCTGAGTTTAAATGGACTCTGCTGAGGATGAGTCATAATGTGGGTTGGTGGCCATGGAGACCTTGGAATGTGGCAGTAGCTAAGGGACTCTGCATGATTCTCCATCCCGAAGGGCTTGACACAACTCCAACAAGGAAGCTTCCCATGTGGAGATGAGAGGTCTTCTGTCTGGTGCCTCAGGAAAGCCCCGTATGCTGGTCTTCGAACCCAGGCCTCTGAGGAGTGATACCTGGACACCAAAGCAAGAGTTCATAATAGGGCCTAGGGGCCTGTCTGGTTCAATCTTCTGTCTCTGCGGATATCTGTCTGTGTGTCTGCATGGAGGTAGTAGTTGCTCAGCTTGTGTCATAATGCCCCTATTTGTCCAGTGCGGCTTGCGGTAGTGGGATGTCCTTGGGGACCTTGAGGTTTCTACTATTTTGTAGAGTTGTGGCCAATGGAATGGGCAGTTTCTTAGGAGAGAGCAGGCCCAGTTCTGTGGTGTGGCTCCAGAGACCCCAGCCTGGAGGCTGTGTGGGCCATGGCTGTGCAGACAGACATCCAAAAACCCTAACTCAGCTCAGGTTTGGGGCCGAGGTTACGGCAGGCCTGATCTACAGTCCATGAGGGGAGCTCCTCTGGATATGAAAGAAGGGTGAGAGGGAGGCAGTCGCTCAGGCTTTTGTCTCTGGATGTTTTGTCCACAATGGCCGTTTAATGTAGGAGTTGCCTCATGGGTCGTAGAAGTCTCCCTCTCTGGTAGTTTGTCCAGCCCCCAAGAGTTTGGGGTCATTCTGTGGGAAGGGAAGTGTCCTGTTTTCTGCTTCATGTGTCCCCCCAGTAGAGGGATTCTAGAGCATAGCAGTGGGTACTGACAACTGGAATACTCGCCCTCGGGTTAAGCCTGGGGGCCTATGGATATGACAAGCCCCATATGCAGGATCTTGGTCCAGCCACTGAGAGGCGTTACTTTAATACGGGACTCACGCTGCAGGTCACAATGCATGTCTGTGCCCTAGGCGGCCCTCAAGCACTGGCGTGGCCTTTCGGACAATGCAGGTTTTCCCACATTGAACGTTGAACAACATGCCAACCACAAGGTTTCTGGCCATGGGGAAGGAGGAATTCTAATTTCTGCATCACGTTCACCCCTGGGCAGTGATTGGAGATAAGGTCTAGGTTCTGAAGCCTGAAAACCGAGGTTGGGAAGAGATGACGACCTACAGCCATAGCGGGTCCTATGTGTCCAGGTTGGGGCCAGCTGTCTGGGTGTCGTTTGGGATGTCTTGTCTCAGGCTGTGCCAGACAGGGCATTAGTATACAGGGTGGGCTGTATAATTGCTTTACAATCGAGTGGCATGCATTAGAAAATCATTTGGGGTTTCTTATTAGCAGCATAGGGCAAAGTTTTTCTTCTGGAGGGCAGGCAGAGTGCTGCATTGTGGCTTCGGAATTCCCAAACTGGAGGGCTTGTGGGCCAGGAGAGTGAGGACGGAAGTCTGAGAACACAAGCTAGGCTTAGGTTTCGGGGCAAGGATATGGCAGGCACACTCTGCAGAGCTGAATTGAGATCTCATGCGTCTGAAGTCAGGTCGAGGTTCAGACTTTGGCTCAGGTTTGAGTTTCTGTCCATGTTGGCCCCTTCAGGAAGTGGGGGCATTATGAGGCCATGGGGGTTTTCCCACTATTGGAGTTCTGAGATGCTCCAAACCGCAAGGATTCCTTCTGTGGGACAATTAAGATTTGTTGGATGGCTCCAGGATGTCTTATAAGGTATTTTTCCAGAACAGGGTTCTAAGTATGGATGCCTGGGCAGCCAGCCTCACATTCCACTTGTCTCCTAGCAACAAGAAACGTTTGATCTGCTGGCTTGGGGTAGCAACAGAGGGGACTGAGTTGAAATGGACTTTCCTGAGGATGGTCTTAATGTTGGTTTGAGTCCATGGAGACCTTGGTATGGGGCAGTGGCACCAGGGCCCTGAAGGATTCTCCTAACCAGAGGTTATGACAAAGCTCCAATGAGCAAGTTTTCCATGGGGAGACGAGATATGTTCTTATTGGTGCCTCAGGAAACGACCATATGCTGGTATTGGAAACGAGGCCTCTGAGGAGAGATGCCTGGAAACCAAAGCATTGGATCTGATTAGGGCCTAGGGGCCTGTCCGGTTCAATATTCTTCTCTGGGGACATCTGTTGTCTGAGTGGAGGTAGTTGCTCAGCTGGTTTGAGATCACCCCTGTTTGTCCTGGGCGGCCTACACTATTGGGATGGCCTCGGTGACTTTGGAGGTTTTTCCTCATTTGCAAGGTTGTGGCCAATGGAATGGGAAGAATTCCCTTGAAAGGGAAGCACAGTCCTGAGGTGTGGCTCCAGGGACCCAAGTGTGGAGCGTGTGTGTTCCAGGGCTATTTGGACAAAAGTCTGAAAACACAAACTCCACTTAGGTTGGGGGATGTAGGTATGGCCGGCCCGATCTATAGACTGTGAGGAGACCTCTTCGGGATATGAACAAAGGGCGAATGTGAGGTGTTGCTCATGCTTTTTTTTTTTTTCTGGAAATGTGTCACCGATTGCCATGGAATGTCGGGGTGTCCTCATGGGCCATCGATGATGCTCCCTTTCTGGGGATTTGACCCGATCCTAAAAGTTTGGGGTCATTCTGTGGGAAGGGAGGAGGCCTTTCTGTTTTTTTTTGTTTCCTTTTTTTTTTTTTTACCTCAGGTGGACCACCAAAAGAGGGATTCCAGAGCAGTGTCCTGGGTGGGGGCAACTGGACAACCAGACCTCTGGTTAACATTGGGACCTAAGAACATGGCAAGCCCCATATGTGGGCTCTTGGTCCAGACACTGAGAGGCCTTCCTTGAGGATAGGTCTCACACTGAGTTTCACAATGTGGTTTTGTGCCCAAGGATCCCCTCCAGTCAGGGTGTGGCCTAAAGTACCATGCTGGTGCCTCCTACACTGAAAGTTGCACAGTATGGGAACCACAAGTTTTCTGGCCATGGGGAAGATGGAGTTCTAATTTCTGCAACACTTTCACTTTTGGACTGTGATTGGATTTAAGGTCTAGGTTCTGAAGCCTGAAAACTGAGCTTGGGAAGAGATGAAGCCCTAAGGCCATGGTGTGTCTGATGTGCTCAGTGTTCGGCCAGCTGTTGAGTGTGGGTTGGGAGTGCAGGCTCAGGCTGTGGCAGACAGGGAATAAGTGCCCAGGCTAGACTGTATCATTGGGGTGCAGTCGAGTTTCGTGCAGGATGGTACTCATTTGTGGTTACTGGGTAGCCCCAGAGGGTAACGTTTTTCTTCTGGAGGGAAGACACAGTGCCACATAGTGGTTCCAGAATTCCCAAACTGGAAGGCTTGTGGGCCAGGAGTGTGAGGAAAGAATTCTGAGAACACAAGCCTGACTTAGATTTCGGGGTGAGGGGACGGCAGGCACCCTCTGCAGAGATGATTCGAGATCCCGTATACCTGAAGACAGAGCTAGGATCAGACGTTGGCTTAGGTCGGAGTTTCTGTCCATGACGGCCTCTTCATGAAGGGGAGGGTGTCACGAGGACATGGAGGTTTTCCGACGATGGGAATTGTGAGATGCTCCAAACCACAATGATATCTTCGGTGGGACAGTCGAGACCTGTTGGATGTTATCCTTAAGGAAGTTATCCAGAGCAGGGTTCTAAGGATGGATACCTGGGCAGCCTGCCTCCCATTCTAGGTGTCCCATAGAGCCAAGGCAAGTTCGATCTGCTGGATCTAGTGGAGCAACCGAGGCGGGTGTGTTGAAATGGGTGAGTTGAGGATGGGTCATAATGTGCATTTGTGTCCATGTAGACCTTGGAATGGGGTGCTTGATCCGGGGCCTTGAGGGATGTTCATAACCGGAGGTTTTGATGGAGCTCTAAAGAGTATGTTTCCTATGTAGAGAAGAGAATTGTTTTGATGAGTGCCTAAGGAATCTCCCATATGCTGGTATTGGAAACCAGGCCTCTGAGGAGAGATGACTGGAATCAAAAGCAAGGGATCTGATTAGGGCCTAAGTGCCCTTCCAGTTCAATCTTATTCTATGGGGATATCTGTCTCTGGGTCTGAGTGGAGTTGGTTTCCTAACTTGTGAAAGATCATCCCTGTTTGTCCTGGGCAGCCAACACAATTCGGATGGCCTGGGGGAGTTTGGAGGATTCTCCTAATCTATAGGGTTGTGGCCAATGGAAATGGCAGAATTCCCCCGGAGAGGGAAGCCACAGTCCTGAGGTGTGGCTCCAGGGGCCCGAGCTTGGATGGTGTGTGGGCCAGGACTGTGGGGACAGAAGTCTGAAAACACAAACTCAGCTTAGGTTTGGGGATGTATGTATGAAGGCTCGATCTACAGACCGTGAGAATTTTCCGGACTATGAACAAAGGGCGAGTATGTGGCGCTTGCTCAGGGTTTTTCTCTGGATTTTGTGTCAATGGTGGCCGTGGAATGTCGGGGTGACCTCAAGGGCCATGGACAATTCTTTCTCTGGTGATTTGGCCTGATCCCAAGTGGTTGGAATCATTCTGTGGATGGGAAGAGTCCTTTCTATATTTTTTTTTTTTACCTCAGGTGTCCCACCAAAGAGGGATTCCAGAGTAGAGCCCTGAGTAGGGGTGACTAGACATCTCGAACTCTGGTTGAGATTGGGGGACTAGGGGCTTGGCAAGCCCCATATGTGGGCTGTTGTTCCAGTCACTAAGAGGCTTTACATGAGGATAGGGCTCACGCTGAGGGTCACAATGTGTTTTTGTGCACATTGTGGCCCTCAGGGATAGGTGGGGCCTCATAGTCCATGCTGCTTTCTCCTACAATGAACATTGGACAACATGCCAACCACTAGGTTTCTTGCCAAGGCGAAGGAGAAGTTCTGATTCTTGCATCACGTTCACTCCTGAGCAGTGAGTGGAGATAAGGTCTAGGTTCTGAAGGTTAAAACTGAGGTTGGTAGAGATGATGGCCTAAAGCCATTGTGGGTGTGATATGCTCTGTGTACGGCCAGCTGTCTGGATGTTGGACTGGAGGTCTGCCCTCAGGCTGTGTCAGACAGGGCTTTAGTGCACAGGCTAGACTGTATAATTGGGGTATGGTCGAGTGGCATGCAGGTTGTTACTCATTTGGCGTTTCTGGTTAGCCCTATAGGGCAACATTTTTCTTCTGGAGGGCAGGCAGAGTGCTGCATTGTGTCTCCAGAATTGCCATACTGGAGGGGTGTGGCCAGGATTGTGAGGAAGGAAGTCTGAAAACACAAGCTAGCACGAGTTTTGGGGCAAAGAGCATGGCAGGCCCACTCTGCAGAGGCTGAATCGAGATCTCCTGTAGGTGAGGTCAGGGCGATTATCAGATGTTGCCTCAAGCTGGAGTTTGTGTCCATGACGGCCCCTTCCTGAAGGGGGTGGGGGCGTCATGAGTCCAGGGAGTTTTCCCTGCGCTGGGAGTTGTGAGCTGCTCCAAACTTCAAAGTTTTCTTCTTCAGGACAGTCAAGTACTATTGGATGGTTCCAGGAATCCCCATACAGAAAGACTCGAGAGCAGGGCCCTAAGCATGGATGCCGAGAAACGCCAACTCACCTTCCCATTGCCTGGTCGAGACAAGGCACGCTCAATCTGCGGGCTCTTGGGTGAGCTACCCAGAAGGCTGAATTTAAATGGACTCTGCTGAGGATGGGTCATAATGTGGGTTGGTGGCCATGGAGACCTTGGAATGTGGCAGTAGCTAAGGGACTCTGCAGGATTCTCCAACCCGAAGGGATTGACACAACTCCAACAGGAAGCTTCCCATGTGGAGATGAGAGGTCTTCTGTCTGGTGCCTCAGGAAAGCCCCGTATGCTGGTCTTCGAACCCAGGCCTCTGAGAAGTGATACCTGGACACCAAAGCAAGAGTTCATAATAGGGCCTAGGGGCCTGTCTGGTTCAATCTTCTGTCTCTGCGGATATCTGTCTGTGTGTCTGCATGGAGGTTGTAGTTGCTCAGCTTGTGTCATAATGCCCCTATTTGTCCAGTGCGGCTTGCGGTAGTGGGATGTCCTTGGGGACCTTGAGGTTTCTACTATTTTGTAGAGTGGCCAATGGAATGGGCAGTTTCTTAGGAGAGAGCAGGCACAGTTCTGTGGTGTGGCTCCAGAGACCCCAGCCTGGAGGCTGTGTGGGCCATGGCTGTGTAGACAGACAAACAAAAACCCTAACTCAGCTCAGGTTTGGGGCCGAGGTTACGGCAGGCCTGATCTACAGTCCATGAGGGGAGCTCCTCTGGATATGAAAGAAGGGTGAGAGGGAGGCAGTCGCTCAGGCTTTTGTCTCTGGATGTTTTGTCCACAATGGCCGTTTAATGTAGGAGTTGCCTCATGGGTCGTAGAAGTCTCCCTCTCTGGTAGTTTGTCCAGCCCCGAAGAGTTTGGGGTCATTCTGTGGGAAGGGAAGTGTCCTGTTTTCTGCTTCATGTGTCCCCCCAGTAGTGGGATTCTAGAGCATAGCAGTGGGTACTGACAACTGGAATACTCGCCCTCTGGTTAAGCCTGGGGGCCTATGGATATGACAAGCCCCATATGAAGGATCTTGGTCCAGCCACTGAGAGGCGTTACTTTAATACGGGACTCACGCTGCAGGTCACAATGCATGTCTGTGCCCTAGGCGGCCCTCAAGCATTGGCGTGGCCTTTCGGACAATGCAGGTTTTCCCACATTGAACGTTGGACAACATGCCAACCACAAGGTTTCTGGCCATGGGGAAGGAGGAATTCTAATTTCTGCACCACGTTCACCCCTGGGCAGTGATTGGAGATAAGGTCTAGGTTCTGAAGCCTGAAAACCGAGGTTGGGAAGAGATGACGACCTACAGCCATAGCGGGTCTATGTGTCCAGGTTGGGGCCAGCTGTCTGGGTGTCGTTTGGGATGTCTTGTCTCAGGCTGTGCCAGACAGGGCATTAGTATACAGGGTGGGCTGTATAATTGCTTTACAATCGAGTGGCATGCATTAGAAAATCATTTGGGGTTTCTTATTAGCAGCATAGGGCAAAGTTTTTCTTCTGGAGGGCAGGCAGAGTGCTGCATTGTGGCTTCGGAATTCCCAAACTGGAGGGCTTGTGGGCCAGGAGAGTGAGGACTGAAGTCTGAGAACACAAGCTAGGCTTAGGTTTCGGGGCAAGGACATGGCAGGCACACTCTGCAGAGCTGAATTGAGATCTCATGCGTCTGAAGTCAGGTCGAGGTTCAGACTTTGGCTCAGGTTTGAGTTTCTGTCCATGTTGGCCCTTTCAGGAAGGGGGGGCATTAGGAGGCCATGGGGGTTTTCCCACTTTTGGAGTTGTGAGATGCTCCAAACCGCAAGGATTCCTTCTGTGGGACAATTAAGATTTGTTGGATGGCTCCAGGACGTCTTATAAGGTATTTTTCCAGAACAGGGTTCTAAGTATGGATGCCTGGGCAGCCAGCCTCACATTCCACTTGTCTCCTAGCAACAAGAAAGGTTTGATCTGCTGGCTTGCGGTAGCAACAGAGGGGGCTGAGTTGAAATGGACTTTCCTGAGGATGGTCTTAATGTTGGTTTGAGTCCATGGGGACCTTGGTATGGGGCAGTGGCATCAGGGCCCTGAAGGATTCTCCTAACCAGAGGTTATGACAAAGCTCCAATGAGCAAGTTTTCCATTGGGAGACGAGAATTGTTTTTATTGTTGCCTCAGGAAACCACCATATGCTGGTATTGGAAACCAGGCCTCTGAGGAGAGATGACTGGAATCAAAAGCAATAGATCTGATTAGGGCCTGAGTGCCCGTCCAGTTCAATCTTATTCTATGGGGATATCTGTCTCTGGGTCTGAGTGGAGGTGGTTTCTTAACTTGTGAAAGATCATCCCTCTTTGTCCTGGGCAGCCAACACAATTCGGATGGCCTGGGGGAGTTTGGAGGATTCTCCTAATCTATAGGGTTGTGGCCAATGGAAATGGCAGAATTCCCCTGGAGAGGGAAGCCACAGTCCTGAGGTGTGGCTCCAGGGGCCCCAGCTTGGATGGTGAGTGTGCCAGGACTGTGGGGACAGAAGTCTGAAAACACAAACTCAGCTTAGGTTTGGGGATGTATGTATGAAGGCTCGATCTACAGACCGTGAGAATTTTCCGGGCTATGAACAAAGGGCGAGTATGTGGCGCTTGCTCAGGCTTTTGTCTCAGGATTTTGTGTCAATGGTGGCCGTGGAATGTCGGGGTGTCCTCAAGGGCCATGGACAATTCTTTCTCTGGTGATTTGGCCTGTTCCCAAGTGGTTGGAATCATTCTGTGGATGGGAAGAGTCCTTTCTGTATTTTTTTTTTTTTACCTCAGGTGTCCCACCAAAGAGGGATTCCAGAGTAGAGCCCTGAGTAGGGGTGACTAGACATCTCGAACTCTGGTTGAGATTGGGGGACTAGGGGCTTGGCAAGCCCCATATGTGGGCTGTTGTTCCAGTCACAAAGAGGCTTTACATGAGGATAGGGCTCACGCTGAGGGTCACAATGTGTGTTTGTGCACATTGTGGCCCTCAGGGATAGGTGGGGCCTCATAGACCATGCTGCTTTCTCCTACAATGAACATTGGACAACATGCCAACCACTAGGTTTCTTGCCAAGGCGAAGGAGAAGTTCTGATTCTTGCATCACGTTCACTCCTGAGCAGTGAGTGGAGATAAGGTCTAGGTTCTGAAGGTGAAAACTGAGGTTGGGTAGAGATGATGGCCTAAAGCCATTGTGGGTGTGATATGCTCAGTGTACGGCCATCTGTCTGGGTGTTGGACTGGAGGTCTGCCCTCAGGCTGTGTCAGACAGGGCTTTAGTGCACAGGCTAGACTGTATAATTGGGGTATGGTCGAGAGGCATGCAGGTTGTTACTCATTTGGCGTTTCTGGTTAGCCCTATAGGGCAACATTTTTCTTCTGGAGGGCAGGCAGAGTGCTGCATTGTGTCTCCAGAATTGCCAAACTGGAGGGGTGTGCCAGGATTGTGAGGAAGGAAGTCTGAAAACACAAGCTAGCACGAGTTTTGGGGCCAAGAGCATGGCAGGCCCACTCTGCAGAGGCTGAATCGAGATCTCCTGCACGTGAGGTCCGGGTGAGTATCAGATGTTGCCTCAAGCTGGAGTTTGTGTCCATGACGGCCCCTTCCTGAAGGGGGTGGGGGCGTCATGAGTCCAGGGAGGTTTCCCTATGCTGGGAGTTGTGAGCTGCTCCAAACTTCAAAGATTCTTTCTTCAGGACAGTCGAGTACTATTGGATGGTTCCAGGATGCCCCATACAGAAAGACTCGAGAGCATAGGCCTAAGCATGGATGCCGAGAAACGCCAACTCACCTTCCCATTGCCTGGTCGAGACAAGGCATGCTCAATCTGCGGGCTCTTGGGTGAGCTACCCAGAAGGCTGAGTTTAAATGGACTCTGCAGAGGATTAGTCATAATGTGGGTTGGTGGCCATGGAGACCTTGGAATGTTGCAGTAGTTAAGGGACTCTGCAGGATTCTCCAACCCGAAGGGCTTGACACAACTCCAACAAGGAAGCTTTCCATGTGGAGATGAGAGGTCTTCTGTCTGGTGCCTCAGGAAAGCCCCGTATGCTGGTCTTCCAACCCAGGCCTCTGAGGAGTGATACCTGGACACCAAAGCAAGAGTTCATAATAGGGCCTAGGGGCCTGTCTGGTTCAATCTTCTGTCTCTGCGGATATCTGTCTGTGTGTCTGCATGGAGGTAGTAGTTGCTCAGCTTGTGTCATAATGCCCCTATTTGTCCAGTGCGGCTTGCGGTAGTGGGATGTCCTTGGGGACCTTGAGGTTTCTACTATTTTGTAGAGTTGTGGCCAATGGAATGGGCAGTTTCTTAGGAGAGAGCAGGCATTGTTCTGTGGTGTGGCTCCAGAGACCCCAGCCTGGAGGCTGTGTGGGCCATGGCTGTGCAGACAGACATCCAAAAACCCTAACTCAGCTCAGGTTTGGGGCCGAGGTTACGGCAGGCCTGATCTACAGTCCATGAGGGGAGCTCCTCTGGATATGAAAGAAGGGTGAGAGGGCGGCAGTCGCTCAGGCTTTTGTCTCTGGATGTTTTGTCCACAATGGCCGTTTAATGTAGGAGTTGCCTCATGGGTCGTAGAAGTCTCCCTCTCTGGTAGTTTGTCCAGCCCCCAAGAGTTTCGGGTCATTCTGTGGGAAGGGAAGTGTCCTGTTTTCTGCTTCATGTGTCCCCCCAGTAGAGGGATTCTAGAGCATAGCAGTGGGTACTGACAACTGGAATACTCGCCCTCTGGTTAAGCCTGGGGGCCTATGGATATGACAAGCCCCATATGCAGGATCTTGGTCCACCCACTGAGAGGCGTTACTTTAATACGGGACTCACGCTGCATTTCACAATGCATGTCTGTGCCCTAGGCGGCCCTCAAGCACTGGCGTGGCCTTTCGGACAATGCAGGTTTTCCCACATTGAACGTTGGACAACATGCCAACCACAAGGTATCTGTCCATGGGGAAGGAGGAATTCTAATTTCTGCATCACGTTCACCCCTGGGCAGTGATTGGAGCTAAGGTCTAGGTTCTGAAGCCTGAAAACCGAGGTTGGGAAGAGATGACGACCTACAGCCATAGCGGGTCCTATGTGTCCAGGTTGGGGCCAGCTGTCTGGGTGTCGTTTGGGATGTCTTGTCTCAGGCTGTGCCAGACAGGGCATTAGTATACAGGGTGGGCTGTATAATTGCTTTACAATCGAGTGGCATGCATTAGAAAATCATTTGGGGTTTCTTATTAGCAGCATAGGGCAAAGTTTTTCTTATGGAGGGCAGGCAGAATGCTGCATTGTGGCTTTGGAATTCCCAAACTGGAGGGCTTGTGGGCCAGGAGAGTGAGGACGGAAGTCTGAGAACACAAGCTAGGCTTAGGTTTCGGGGCAAGGACATGGCAGGCACACTCTGCAGAGCTGAATTGAGATCTCGTGCGTCTGAAGTCAGGTCGAGGTTCAGACTTTGGCTCAGGTTTGAGTTTCTGTCCATGTTGGCCCCTTCAGGAAGAGGGGGCTTTATGAGGCCATGGGGGTTTTCCCACTTTTGGAGTTGTGAGATGCTCCAAACCGCAAGGATTCCTTCTGTGGGACAATTAAGATTTGTTGGATGGCTCCAGGACGTCTTATAAGGTATTTTTCCAGAACAGAGTTCTAAGTATGGATGCCTGGGCAGCCAGCCTCACATTCCAATTGTCTCCTAGCAACAAGAAACGTTTGATCTGCTGGCTTGGGGTAGCAACAGAGGGGGCTGAGTTGAAATGGACTTTCCTGAGGATGGTCTTAATGTTGGTTTGAGTCCATGGAGACCTTGGTATGGGGCAGTGGCACCAGGGCCCTGAAGGATTCTCCTAACCAGAGGTTATGACAAAGCTCCAATGAGCAAGTTTCCATGGGGAGACGAGATTTGTTCTTATTGGTGCCTCAGGAAACCACCATATGCTGGTATTGGAAACGAGGCCTCTGAGGAGAGATGCCTGGAAACCAAAGCAATGGATCTGTTTAGGGCCTAGGGGCCTGTCCGGTTCAATATTCTTCTCTGGGGACATCTGTTGTCTGAGTGGAGGTAGTTGCTCAGCTGGTTTGAGATCACCCCTGTTTGTCCTGGGCGGCCTACACTATTGGGATGGCCTCGGTGACTTTGGAGGTTTTTCCTAATTTGCAAGTTTGTGGCCAATGGAATGGGAAGAATTCCCTTAAAAGGGAAGCACAGTCCTGACGTGTGGCTCCAGGGACCCAAGTGTGGAGCGTGTGTGGTCCAGGGCTATTTGGACAAAAGTCTGAAAACACAAACTCCACTTAGGTTGGGGGATGTAGGTAAGGCCGGCCCGATCTATAAACCGTGAGGAGACCTCTTCGGGATATGAACAAAGGGCGAATGTGAGGTGCTTGCTCATGCTTTTTTTTTTTTTTTTTCTGGAAATGTGTCACCGATTGCCATGGAATGTCGGGGTGTCCTCATGGGCCATCGATGAGGCTCCCTTTCTGGGGATTTGACCCAATCCTAAAAGTTTGGGGTCATTCTGTGGGAAGGGAGGAGGCCTTTCTCTTTTTTTTTTTGTTTACTTTTTTTTGTTTTCTTTTTTGTTTTTTATTTACCTCAGGTGGACCACCAAAAGAGGGATTCCAGAGCAGAGTCGTGGGTGGGGCAACTGGACAACCAGACCTCTGGTTAACATTGGGACCTAAGAACATGGCAAGCCCCATATGTGGGCTCTTGGTCCAGACACTGAGAGGCCTTCCTTGAGGATAGGTCTCACACTGAGTTTCACAATGTGGTTTTTTGCCCAAGGATCCTTTCAAGTCAGGGCGTGGCCTAAAGTACCATGCTGGTGCCTCCTACACTGGACATTGCACAGTATGGGAACCACAAGTTTTCTGGCCATGGGGAAGATGGAGTTCTAATTTCTGCAACACTTTCACTCCTGGACTGTGATTGGATTTAAGGTCTAGGTTCTGAAGCCTGAAAACTGAGCTTGGGAAGAGATGAAGCCCTAAGGCCATGGTGTGTCCGATGTGCTCAGTGTTCGGCCAGCTGTTGAGTGTGGGTTGGGAGGTGCAGGCTCAGGCTGTGGCAGACAGGGAATAAGTGCCCAGGCTAGGTTGTATCATTGGGGTGCAGTCGAGTTTCGTGCAGGATGGTACTCATTTGTGGTTACTGGGTAGCCCCAGAGGGCAACGTTTTTCTTCTGGAGGGAAGACACAGTGCCACATAGTGGTTCCAGCATTCCCAAACTGGAAGGCTTGTGGGCCAGGAGTGTGAGGAAAAAATTCACAGAACACAAGCCAGACTTAGATTTCGGGGTGAAGGGAAGGCAGGCACCCTCTGCAGAGATGATTCGAGATCCCGTATACCTGAAGACAGAGCTAGGATCAGACGTTGGCTTAGGTCGGAGTTTCTGTCCATGACGGCCTCTTCATGAAGGGGAGGGTGTCACGAGGACATGGAGGTTTTCCGACGATGGGAATTGTGAGATGCTCCAAACCACAATGATTTCTTCTGTGGGACAGTCGAGACCTGTTGGATGGCTCCAGGACATCCCATAAGGAAGTTATCCAGAGCAGGGTTCTAAGGATGATGCCTGGGCAGCCTATCTCCCATTCCAGGTGTCTCATAGAGCCAAGGCAAGTTCGATCTGCTGGATCTAGGGGAGCAACCGAGGCGGGTGTGTTGAAATGGGTGAGTTGAGGATTGGTCATAATTTGCATTTGTGTCCATGTAGACCTTGGAATGGGGTGCTTGATCCGGGGCCTTGAGGGATGTTCATAACCGGAGGTTTTGATGGAGCTCTAAAGAGTATGTTTCCTATGTAGAGAAGAGAATTGTTTTGATGAGTGCCTAAGGAATCTCCCTTATGCTGGTATTGGAAACCAGGCCTCTGAGGAGAGATGACTGGAATCAAAAGCAATGGATCTGATTAGGGCCTAAGTGCCCTTCCATTTCAATCTTATTCTATGGGGATATCTGTCTCTGGGTCTGAGTGGAGTTGGTTTCCTAACTTGTGAAAGATCATCCCTGTTTGTCCTGGGCAGCCAACACAATTCAGATGGCCTGGGGGAGTTTGGAGGATTCTCCTAATCTATAGGGTTGTGGCCAATGGAAATGGCAGAATTCCCCTGGAGAGGGAAGCCACAGTCTGAGGTGTGGCTCCAGGGGCCCCAGCTTGGATGGTGTGTGGGCCAGGACTGTGGGGACAGAAGTCTGAAAACACAAACTCAGCTTAGGTTTGGGGATGTATGTATGAAGGCTCGATCTACAGACCGTGAGAATTTTCCGGGCTATGAACAAAGGGCGAGTATGTGGCGCTTGCTTAGGGTTTTGTCTCTGGATTTTGTGTCAATGGTGGCCGTGGAATGTCGGGGTGTCCTCAAGGGCCATGGACAATTCTTTCTCTGGTGATTTGGCCTGATCCCAAGTGGTTGGGATCATTCTGTGAATGGGAAGAGTCCTTTCTGTATTTTTTTTTTTTTGTTACCTCAGGTGTCCCACCAAAGAGGGATTCCCGAGTAGAGCCCTGAGTAGGGTTGACTAGACATCTCGAACTCTGGTTGAGATTGGGGGACTAGGGGCTTGGCAAGCCCCATATGTGGGCTGTTGTTCCAGTCACTAAGAGGCTTTACATGAGGATAGGGCTCACGCTGAGTGTCACAATGTGTGTTTGTGCAAATTGTGGCACTCAGGGATAGGTGGGGCCTCATAGTCCATGCTGCTTTCTCCTACAATGAACATTGGACAACATGCCAACCACTAGGTTTCTTGCCAAGGCGAAGGAGAAGTTCTGATTCTTGCATCACGTTCACTCCTGAGCAGTGAGTGGAGATAAGGTCTAGGTTCTGAAGGTGAAAACTGAGGTTGGGTAGAGAAGATGGCCTAAAGACATTGTGGGTGTGATATGCTCAGTGTACGGCCATCTGTCTGGGTGTTGGACTGGAGGTCTGCCCTCAGGCTGTGTCAGACAGGGCTTTAGTGCACAGGCTAGACTGTATAATTGGGGTATGGTCGAGAGGCATGCAGGTTGTTACTCATTTGGCGTTTCTGGTTAGCCCTATAGGGCAACATTTTTCTTCTGGAGGCCAGGCAGTGTGCTGCATTGTGTCTCCAGAATTTCCAATCTGGTGGGGTGTGGCCAGGACTCTGAGGACGGAAGTCTGGGAACACAAGTTAGGCTAGGTTTCAGGGTGAGGGCCCAGCAGGCACACTCTCAAGTGTTGAATCGAGATCTTATGCTACTGAATTCAGGGCGAGGATCAGACTTTGGCTTAGGATGGAGTTTCTGTCCGTGATGGCCTATTTTTGAAGGTGTGGGGCATCATGAGGAAATGGAGGTTTTCTCAGAGTGTTATTGTGTGATGCTTCAAACCACAAGGATTCATTCTGCGAGACAGTCAAGACAGGTTGGTTGGATTCAAGACGTCCCATAAAGAAGTTCTCCAGAGCAGGGTTCTAAGGATGGATGCCTGGGAAGCCCGCCTCCCATTCTAACTGTCTCCTAGTGACAAGGAAGGTTTGATCTGCTGGCTCTGGGTGAGCAGCCGAGGGGGCTGATTTGAAATGGACTCTCCTGAGAATGGATCATAATGTAAGTTTGTGTCCTTGGAGACCTTGGGATTGGGCCATGCTGCCAGCGCCCTGAAGGATCCTCCTAACCTGAGGTATTGACACAGCTCCAAAGAGCAAGTTTCCCATGTGGAGATGAGATCTGTTCTGATTGTTTCCTTAGTTAACCCCCATATTCTGATATTGGAAACCAGGCCTCTGAGGAGAGATACCTAGAAACCAAAGCAATGCATCAGAAGTTGGCTCAGGTTGGAGTTTCTGTCCATGATGGCCCCTTTATAAAGGGGAGCATCTCATGAGGCCATGTAGGTTTTCCCACGATAGGAGTTGTGAGATGCTCCAATCTGCAAGGATTCCTTCTGTGGGACAGTCAAGACCGGTTGGAAGGCTCCAGGACATCCCATATGGAACGGCGCCAGAGCAGGATTCCAAGGATGGATGCCTAGAGAGTCTGCTTTGCATTCCAGTTGTCTCCTAGCGACAAGGCAGGTTTGATATTCTGCCTCTGGGGGAGTAATCGACGGGGCTGAGTTGAAATGTACTCTCCTGCCGAATGGTCATAATGCGGGTATGTGTCCATGGATACCTTGGAATAGGGCGGTTGCTCCGGCTACCTGAAGGTTTCTCCTAACTGGAGGCTTTTACAGAGCTCCAAAGGATAAGTTTCCCATGTGAAGACAAGATTTGTTCTGATTGGTATCTCTGGAATCCCCCATATGCTGGTATTGGAAAACAGGCCTCTGAGGAGAGATGCTTAGAAAAAAAAGCAATGGAACCAATTACATTCTAGGGGCCAGTCCAGTTTAATCTTCTTCTCTTGGGTTATCTGTCTATGGGTGAGTTGACGTCATTGCTCAGCTTGTGAGAGATCGCCCCTCTTTGTCCTGGGTGGCCTACACTATTGGAATGGCCTCTGGGACTTTGGAGGTTTCTCCTTATCTGTAGGGTTGTGGCCAATGGAATGGGAAGAATTTCCTTGGAGAGGGCAGGCACAGTCCTGAGGTGTGGCTCCAGGGGCCTCAGTCTGGAGGGTGTGTGGGACAGGGATGTCAGGATAGAAGTCTGAAAACACAAACTCGGCTTAGGTTTGGGGACGTAGGTATGGCAGGCCCAATCTACAGACTATGAGGAGAATTTTTTTAGCTATGACCTAAGGGTGAGTGTGAACGCTTGCTGAAGCTTATGTCTCTGGATTTTGTGTCAATAGTGGCCGTGGAATGTCGGGCTGGCCTCATGGGCCATGGACGAGTCTTTCTCTCTGGACCCCAATCACTTGGGATGGCCCAATCCCAAGTGATTGGGTTCATTCTGTGAGTGGGAGGAGTCCTTTCTGTGTTTATTTACCTCAAATGTCCCACCAAAGAGGGATTCCAGAGAAGAGCCTTGAGTAGGGGTGACTAGATGTCTCTACCTCTGGTTAAGATTGGGTGACTTGGGGCATGGCAGGCCCCATATGCGAACTCATGGTCCAGCCACTGAGAGGCTTTACTTGAGGACAGGGCTCAAACTGAGGGTCCCAATGTGTGTTTGAGCCCACCGCAGCTCTTAAGCATAGGCAGGGCCTCAGGGACCCTACACTACCCTCAGGGGCCCTACTACTACCCCTGTAGGCCCTACAGGGGTCCTACACTGAACGTTGGACAAGATGCCAACCACAAGATTCTGGCGAGAGGGAAGGAGGAGTTCTGATTTCTGCATCACGTTCACCCATGGGAAGTGAGTAGAGATAAGGTCTAGGATTCTGTAGCCTGAAAACCGAAGTTGGAAAGAGATGGCGACCTAAGGCCATGGCGGTTCAGATGTTCTCAGTGTACTGCAAGCTGTCTGGGTGTCGGTTGGGAATTCAGGCCTCAGGTTCTGTCAGACAGGGCATTAGTGCACAGGCTAGACTATATAATTGGTGTACAGTTGAGTGACGTGCAGGTTTATCCTCATTTGAGGTTTCTGGGTAGACCCATAGGGCAATATTTTTCTTCTAGAGGGCAGGCAGAGTGCAGCACTGTGTCATCGGAAATCCCAAAATAGAGGGCGTGTGGTCCAGGAGAGTGAGGACCGAAGTCGGAGAACACTAGCTACGCTTAGGTTTTGGGGTGAGGGCACAGCAGGTACACTCTGAAGAGCTGAATCAAGATCTCGTGCATCTGAAGTCAAGGCGAAGATCAGCTGTTGGCTCAGGTTGGAGTTTCTTTCCATGATCTGCCTTCATGAAGATTGGGGGCATCATGTGACCTTGGAAGCTTTCCATGATATGAGTTGTTAGGTGGTCCATGCACAAGGACTCCTGTGGGACAGTCGAGACCTGTTGGATGGCTCAAGGATGTCCCATAAGGAACGACGCAAGAGCAGGGTTCTAAGGATGGATGCCTGAAGAGCCCAACTCGCATTTCAATTGTCTCCTAGCGACAAGGCAGGTTCAATCTGCTGGCTCTGGAGTAGCAACCGAGGGGGTTTAGTTGAAATGGACTCTCCTGAGGATGGGTCATAATTTGGGATTGTGTCCATGGAGATATTCAAATGGGGCAGTGGCTCCAGTGACCTTAAGTTTTCTCCTAACTGGAGGTTATGACACAGCTCCATAGAGCAAGATTCCCATGTGGAGACGAGATTTTTTCTGATAGGTAGCTCTGGAAACCCCCTTATGCTGGTATTGGAATCCAGGCCTCTGAGGAGAGATGCCTGAAAACAAAAGCAATGGATCCAATTAGGGCCTAGGTGCCTGTCTTGTTCAATATTCTTTTCTATGGATATGTGTCTAAGGTTCTGATTGGAGGTAGTGGCTCAGCTTGTGCCAGAGGGTCCCTGTATGTCCAGGACATCCTACACTATTGGGATGGCCTCAGAGATTTTGGATGATTCTCCTAATCTGTCAGGTTGTTCCAAATGAATGAGCAGAATTCCCTTGGAGAGGGCAGGCACAGTCCTGAGGTGTGGCTCCATGGGGCCCAGCCTTTAGAATGTGTGGGTGAGGACAATGGAGACAGAAGTCTGAAAACACAAACTCGGCTTAGGTTTGGGGACATAGGTATGGCAGGCCCGATCTACAGACCTTGAGAATTTTGGGGGCTCTGAACAAAGGGCAAGTGTGTGGCGCTTTTTCAGGTTTTTGTCTCCGGATTTTGTGTCAATGGTGGCCGTGGAATGTCAGGCTGGCCTCATCGACCATGGACGAGTATTTCTCTCTGTGGATTTGGCCAGATTCCAAGTGTTTGGGGTCATCCTTTGGATGGAAGGAGTCCTTACTTTTTTTTTTTCTTTATCTTGGTTTTTTTTTTTTTTTTTTTTTTTTTTACCTTATGTGTCCCACCAAATAGGGATTCCAGAAAAGAGCTCTGAATAAGGTTGACTAGACTTCTCAAGCTCTGGCTAGGATAGGGGGGGAGTAGGGGCATGGCAAGTCCCATATGCAGGCTCTTGGTCCAGCCCCGGAGAGACTTTACTTGAGGCCAGGGTTCATGCTTAGGGTCCTAATGTGTGTTTGTGCCCATCGCAGCCCCCAAGCATGTCTGAGGCCTCATTGGCCATGCTGGGTTCTCATATACTGAACGTTGGACAACATGCCAACCACAAGGTTTCTGGTCATGGGGAAGGTGAAGTTCTGATTTCTGCATCACGTACATCACTTAGTTGTGAGTGGAGATAATGTCTAGGTTCTGAAGCCTGAAGACCAAGGTTGGGAAGAGATGATGACCTAAGGCCATGGCATGTTCGATGTGTTCAGTGTGAGGCCAGGTGTCTGGGTGTCGGTCACGAGGTCTGGGGTCAGGCTGTGTCAGACAGGGCATTAGTGCCCAGGCTAGACTGTATAATTGGGGTACAGTCTAGAGAATTGCAGGTTGATCCTCATTTGATGTTTCTGGGTAGACCCCTAGGGCAAAGTCTCTCTTCTGGAGGGCAGGCAGAGTGCTGCATTTTGTCTCCAGAATTCCCAAAGTGGAAGGCTTGTGGGCCAGGAGTGTGAGGATGGAAGTCTGAGAACGCGAGCTGGCTTAGGTTTTGGGGCGAGGGCAAGGCAGGCACACTCTGCAGAGCTGAATTGAGATCTCATGCATCTGAGGTCAGGGCGAGGATCAGACGGGAGTTTCTGTCCATGATGTCCTCTACCTGAAGGTGGAGGCATCACGAGGCCATGGAGGTTTTCCCACGGTGCGAGTGTGTGATGCTGCAAACCACAAGGATTCCTTCTGCAGGACAGTTGAGACCTGTTGAATGGATCAAGGACACCCCATTAGGAATTTCTCCAGAGCAGAGTTCTAACATGGATACCTGGGCAACGAACTCGCATTCCAATTGTCTCCTAGTGACAAAGCAGGTTTGATCTGCTGGCACTGGGTGAGCAACCGCCAGGTTTGTGTTGAAATGGACTCTCCTGAGGATGGGTCATAATGTGGGATTGTGTCCATTGAGACATTGGAATGGGGCGGTGGCTCCAGTGACGTGAAATTTGCTCCTAACTGGAGGTTTTGACACAGTTCCATATAGCATGATTCCCATGTGGCATGCGATTTGTTCTGATTGGTAGCTCCAGAAACCCCCATGTGCTGGTATTGGAATCCAGGCCTCTGAGGAGAGATACATGAAAACAAAAGCAATGAATTCGTTTAGGGCCTAGGTGCCTGTCCTCTTCAATCTTCTTTTCTATGGATATCTATCACCAGGTCTGATTGGAGGTAGTGGCTCAGCTTGTGGCAGATGGTCCCTGTTTGTCCCGGACATCCTACAATATTGGGGTGGCCTCGGGGACTTCGGATGTTTCTCCTAATCTGTCAGGTTGTGCCAAAGGAATGAGCAGAATTCCCATGGAGAGGGCAGGCACAGTCCTGAGCTGTGGCTCCATGGGGCCAAGCCTTGAGGGTGTGTGGGCCAGGACAATGGAGACAGAAGTCTGAAAACACAAACTTGGCTTAGGTTTGGGGACATAGGTATGGCAGGCCCGATCTACAGACCGTGAGAATTTTTCAGGCTTTGAACAAAGGGCGAGTGTGTGGCGCTTTTTCAGGCTTTTGTCTCCGGATTTTGTGTCAATGGTGGCCGTGGAATGTCAGGATGGCCTCATCAGCCATGGACGAGTATTTCTCTCTGTGAATTTGTCCCAATTCCAAGTGTTTGCGGTCATTCTTTGGACGGTAGTAGTCCTTTCTCTATTTTTTTTTTAACCTCATGTGTCCCACCAAGGAGGGATTCTAGAGAAGAGATCTGAGTAGGGGTGACTAGACTTCTCAAGCACTGGTTAAGGTTTGGGGAGTAGGGGCATGGTAATCTCCATATGTGGGCTCTTGGTCCAGCCCCGGAGAGGCTTTACTTGAGGCCAGGGTTCATGCTTAGGGTCCTAATGTGTGTTTGTGCCCATCGCAGCCCTCAAGCATGTCTGAGGCCTCATGGGCCATGCTGGTTTCTCCTACACTGCACGTTGGACAACATGCCAACCACAGGGTTTCTGGTCATGGGGAAGGAGGAGTTCTGATTTCTGCATCACGTACACGGCATGGCAGTGAGTAGAGATAAGGTCTAGATTCTGAAGCCTGAAAACCGAGGTTGGTAAGAGATGACAACCTAAGGCCATGGTGGGTCCGATGCACTTAGTGTGCGGCCAGATGTCTGTGTCCATCATGAGGTCTGGGCTCAGGCTGTGTCAGGCAGGGCATTAGTCCCCAGGCTAGACTGTATAATTGGGGTACAGTCGAGTGATGTGAAGGTTGGTCCTCATTTGGGGTTTCTGGTTGGCCCCATAGGGCAAAGATTTTCTTCTGGAGGGCAGGCAGAGTGCTGCATTCTGGCTCCAGAATTGCCAACTTCAGGGCTTGTGGGCCAGGTGTTTTTGGACAGAAGTCTGAGAACACAAGTTCAGCTTAGAATTCGCAGCGGTGACATGGCAGGCACACTCTACAGACCTGAAATGAGATCTCGTGCATCTGAAGTCAGGGCGAGGATCAGATGTTGGCTTAGGTTGGAGTTTCTGTACATGATGTCCCCTTCATGAAGGTGGGGGGGCATCAGGAAACCATGGAAGATTTCCAACTTTGTGAGTGTGTGATGCTCCAAACCACAAGGATTCCGTCAGCGGGACAGTCACGACTTTTTGGATGGATCAAGGACGTCCCATAAGAAATGCTCCAAAGCACAGTTCTAATGATGGATGCCTGGGCAGTCCAACTTGCATTCCAGTTGTGTCCTAGTGAAAAGGAGGATTCGATCTGCTGTCACTGGGGGAACAACCGAGGGGGCTGAATTGAAATGGACTCTCATGAGGATCAGTCATGATGTGGATTTGTGTCCATGGATCCCTTGGAATGGGGCAGTGGCTCTGTTGCCCTGAAGAATTCTCCTAACTTGAGGTTTTGATGCAGCTCCAAAGAGCAAGTTTCCCATATAGAGACGAGATTTGTTCTGAAACCCCCACAACCTGGTATTGGAAACCAAGCATCTGGGGAACAATGCCTGGAATCCAAAGCAATGGATCTGATTACGGTCTAGGGGCCTGTCCTTTTCAATATTCTCCTCTGAGTGTCTCTGTCTAAGATTCAGAATGGAGGTCACTGCTCAGCTTGTGTCAGATCACCCATGTTTGTTGGGGGAGGCCAACACTATTGGGCTGGTCTTGGGAATTGGAGGTTTCTCCTAATCTGTAAGGTTGTGGCAAATGAAACGGGCAGAGTTCCCTTGGAGAGCACTGGCACAGTCCTTAGGTGTGACACCACCTTTCTGGGTGTCATCCAGGAGGTCCAGGCTCAGGCTGTGTCAGACAGGGCATTAGTGCCAAGCTTAGACTGTATAATTGGAGTAAAGTTGAGTGGCATGCAGGTTGATCCTCATTTGGCGTTTCTGGGTAGCCCCAGGGGCAACGTTTTTCTTCTGGAGGGAAGGAAGAGTGCTGCATTGTGGCGACGGAATTCTCACACTGGAGGGCTTGTGGGCCAGAATTGTGAGGAAGGAAGTGAGAGAACACAAGCTAGGCTTAGGTTTTGGGTCAAGATCATGGCAGGCACACTCTGTAGAGCTAAATCTAAATCTCATGCATCTGAAGTCAGGGCGAGGATCAGACGTAGGCTCAGGTTGAAGTTTCTGTTCAGGATGGCCCCTTCATGATGGTGGGGGGCATCATGGGGCTATGGAGACTTTCCCACGATTGGCATTGTAAGTTGCTCCAATCGGCAAGGATTCCTTCTACGGGACAGTCGAGACCGGTCAGATTGTTCCAGGACGTCCCATGCGGAACCACGGCAGTGCAGGGTTCTAAGGATGGATTCCTGGAGTGCCCGCCTCACATTCCTATTGTCTCCTAATGACAAGGCAGGTTCGATCTGCTTCTTTTGGGGAGCAACCAAAGGGGATGTGTTGAAATGGACTCGCCTGCGGATGGGTCATAATGCGGGTTTGTGTTCATGGAGACCTTGGAATGGGGTGTTGGCTGCTGGGACCTGAAGGTTTCCCTTAACTGGAGGTTGTGACACAGCTCCAAAATGCATGTTTCCCATGTGGAAATGAGATTTGTTCAGACTGGTACCTCCTGAAGAACACATATGCTGGTATTGGAAACCAGGCCTCTGAGGAGAGATGCCTGGAATCAAAAGCAATGGATCTGATTAGGGCCTAGGTGCCTGTCCGGTTCAATCTTCTTCTCTGGGGTTATCTGTCTATGGATCTGAGTTGAGGTAGTTGCTCATCTTGGGACAGATCACCCTGTTTGCCCTGAGTTGCCAACACTATTGGGATGGCCTCAGGGACGTTGGAGTGTTCTCCTAATCTTTAGGGTTGTGGCCAATGGAATGGGCAGAATTTGCTTGGAGAAGGCAGGCACAGTCCTGAGGCATGGCTCCAGGGGCCCCAGCCTGGAGGGTGTGTGGGCCAGGACAGTGGGGACAGAAACCTGAAAACCCAAACTCAGCTTAGATTTGGGGACGTAGGTATGACATGCCTGATCTATAGACCGTGAGAAGAATTTATCAGGCTATGAACAAAGGGCAAGTGTGAGGCATATCTCCAGGCTTTTGTCTCTAGATTTTGTGTCAATGGTGGCCATGGAATGACGGGATGGCCTCTTTGGCCATGGATGATTCTTTCTCTTTTAAGATTTGGTCAGATCCCAAGTTTTGGGGCTCATTCAGGGGATGGAGGAGACCCTTCAATATTTTTTTTTCCTCAGGGGTTCCAGAGCAGAGACCTGAATAGGGGTGATTAGAACTCTCAACCTCTCATTAATATTGGGGGACTAGGGATGGCAATGCGGGTTCTTGGTCCAGACCCTGAGAGGCTTTACTTGAGGACAGGGCTCACACTGAGGGTCCCAATGTGTTTGTGCCCATTGCGGTTCTCAAGCATGGGCGGGACTCATGGGCTACACTGGATTCTCCTACACTGAACGTTGGAAAACATGCCAACCACAAGGTTTCTTGCCTTGAGGAAGAAGGAGTTTCATTTCTGCATCACGTTCACCCCTGGGTAGTGAGTATATATAAGGTCTAGGTTCTGAAGCCTGAAAACCAAGGTTGAAAAGAGATGATGACCTAAAGCCATGGCGGGTCTGATGTGCTCAGTGTACAGCCAGCTGTCTGGGTGTCGGTTGAAAATTCAGACCTCAGGCTGTGCAAGACAGGGCATTAACGCCGAAGCGAAACTGTATAATTGGGGTAGAGTCAAGTGGCATGCAGGTTGATCCTCATTTGGTGTTTCTGGTTAGCCACATAGGACAACGTTTCTCTTCTGGAGGGCAGTCAGAGTGCTGCATTGTGTCTCTCCAGAATTCCCTAACTGGAGGGCTGGTGGGCTCGGAGTGTGAGGACGAAGTCTGAGAACAATAGCTAGGTTTTGCTTCGGGGCGGGTTTTCGGCAGGCACACTCTGCAGAGTTGAATCAAGATTTCGTGCATCTGAAGTCAGGGCGAGGATTAGACGTTGGCTCAGGTTGGAGTTTCTGTCCAAGATGGCTCTTTCATGAAGGGGACAGTGCACCACGAGGCCACAGAGCTTTTCCCATGATGGGAGTTGTGAGGTGCTCCAAAGCCCAAGGATTCCTTCTGCAGGACAGCTGTGACCTGTTGGATGGCTCCAGGACGTCCCATATGGAATTACTTCAGAGTAGTTTTCTACAGATGGATGCCTAGCCAGTCCGCCTCACATTCCAATTGTCTTCTAGTGACAAGATAGGTTCGATCTGCTGGCTCTAGGGGAGCACCCAAGGGCACTGAGTTGAAAAGGACTCTCCTGCAGATGGGTCCTAATGTGGGATTGTGTCCATGGAGACCTTGGAATGAGGTGGTGGCACCGGGGCCCTGAAGGATTTTCCTAGCCGGAGGTTTTGACACAGCTTGAAAGAGCACGTTTCCCATGTGGAGAAGACATTTGTTCTGACTGATGCCTCAGGAAACCCCCATATGGTGGTATTGAAAACCAGGCCTCTGAGGTTCTGACATAGCTCCTCGAGCAAGTTTCCAATGTGCAGAGAAGACTTGCTCTGAAGGAGCCTATGGAAACCCCATAGGCTGGTATTGGAAACCAGGCCTCTGAGAAGAGATGCCTGGAAACCAAAGCAATGGATCTGATTAGGGCCTAGGGGCCTGTCCAGTTCAATGTTCTTCTCTGGGAACATCTGTCTCCGAGTCTGTGTGGAGCTAGTTGCTCAGCTAGTGTCAGATCACCCCTGTTTGTTCCGAGCAGCCTACAATATTGGGATGGTCCCAGGGACATTGGAGATTTCTCCTGATTTATATGGTTGTGGCCAATGGAATATGAAGAATTCCCTTTGAGAGGGCAGGAACAATCCTGATGTGTGGTTCCAGGAGCCCTAGCATGGAGGGTGTGTGTTTTCACACAACTGTCCAAACAGCCCTGGCCTACACAACCTACAGGCTCAGGCCCCTGGAGCCAAACCTGAGGACTGTACTTGTCCTCTCAGAGGGAATTGTGTGTGCCCATTCCAAAGGCCAAACCCTTCAAATAGGATAAACCTCCAAGTCCCTGATCCATCTCAATAGTGGTGTCAAGCTTAGGAGAGTACTTCAGGTTCCCGGTGCCACCGCCCCATTCCAAGGCCCTCATGGACACAAAAACACATTAGGACCCATCCTCAGGAAAGTCCATTTCAACTCAGCCACCGAGGTTGCTCCCGCAGAGCCATCAGATCTAAACTGTCTTGTTGCTAGGAGAAAAATGGAATGCGAGGCGGGCTTCCCAGGCATCCATCCGCGAACGGTGCTCTGGAGTCATTCCATATGGAATGTCATGGAGCTGTCCAACAGGTCTCAATTGTCCCGCAGAAGGAATCCTTGAAGGGGGCATCCCACAACTCCCAACGTGGGAAAACCTCAATGGCCTCGAGATTCTGCTCCCGTCATGAAGCGGCCGTCATGCTCAGAAACTCCCACCTGAGCCAACGTCGGATCCTCGCCCTGACTTCACATGGATGAGATATTGGTTCAGATATGCAGGGGGTACCTGCCATGCCCCCCCGAAACCCAAGTCTAGCTTGTCTTCTCAGACTTCCGTCCTCACACTCCTGGCTCTGAAGCCCTCAAGTTTGGCAATTCCGGACCCAAAATGCAGCACTCTGCCTGCCCTCTAGAAAAAAAATGATTGCCTCATGAGCTGCCCAGGCACCTTAAATGAGGGTAAACCTACACAGCACTCGACTTTACCCAAATTATATAGTCTAACCTGGGCACTAATGCACTGTCGGACACAACCTGAGCCCGAACCTCCTGACCAACACCCAGAAAGCTGACCGCACACTGAGCACATAAAACCCGCCATGGCCTTAGGTCATCATCTCTTCCCTACCTCAGTTTTCAGGCTTCAGAACCGAGACCTTATCTCCAATCATGCCCAGGGGTGAGTGTGATGCAGAAATCAGAACTCCTCTTTACCCATGGCAAGAAACCTTGTGGTTGGCACGTTGTTCAACGTTCAGTTTTGGAGAAACCAGCATTCACCCTGAGGCACCACCCATTCTTGAGTGTTACGAGGGCATACACACGCATTGTGACCCTCAGCATGAGTCCTGTCCTCTAGTAAGTCCTCTCAGTGGCTGGACCATTAGATGTCATAATGGGCTTGACATGTCCCTAGGCCCCAATTTTTAACCAGATTTCTGATTGTCCAGTCGCCCCTCCCCAGGGCTCTACTCTGTAATCCCTCATTTGGTGGGACACCTGAGGTTAAAAAAGAAAACAACAACAACAACAAAAAAAAAACGGACTTATTCCAGCCCACAGAATAACCCCAAACTCTTTGGAAGGGGCCAAATCCCCAGAGAGTAAGACTCATTCATTTCACATGAAGTCACCCAGAAATTCCACGACCATGAGTGACACGATATCCAGAGACAAAAACTTGAGAAGGAGCCTCACTCTCGCGCTTCTTTCAAATCCCTAAGAGTTCTCCTCATGGTCTGTAGATCAGTCCTGCCATACCTATGACCCGAAACATAAGCCGAGTTTGTGTTTTCAGACAACTGTCCAAACAGCCCTGGCGTAGACAACCTACAGGCTCAGGCTCCTGGAGCCAAACCTGAGGACTGTACTTGCCCTCTCCAAGGGAATTGTGTGTGCCCATTCCAATGGCCACAACCCTTCTAATAGGATAAACCTCCAAAGTCCCTGATCCATCTCAATAGTGGTGGCTTGCCAGGAAAAACAGGGGCAATCTGAGCCCAACTGAGCACCTGCCTGCACTTAGACCCATAGACAGATGTCCCCAGAGGTATGAAGGAAAGAACAGGCCCCTAGGCACTAATCAGATCCATTGCTTTGGTTTCCAGGCATCTCTCCTCAGAGGCCTGGATTTCAAAAGCAGCATATAGCTGTTTCTTGACTCACCCATCAGAAAACATCTCATCTACACATGGGAAACTTGCACGTTGGAGCTGTGTCAAAGATTCTGTTTAGGAGAACCCTTTAGGGCCCCAGTGCCACCGCTTCATTCCAAGGTCTCCATAGACACAAAAGCACGTTAGGACCAATCCCCAGGGGTGTCCATTTCAACTCAGCGTCCTCGGTTGCTCCCCACAGATCCAGGAGATCTACCTGTCTTGTTGCTAGGAGACAATTGGAATGAGAGGTGGGCTACCCAGCCATCCATCCTTAGAACCCTGCTCAGATTATTGGCCTGGAGCCAAACAACAGGTCTCAATTGTCTTGCAGAAGACACTCTGCATTTTGGAGCTTCTCACAACTCCCTTTGGGAAAATCCCCATGGCCTTGTGATGCCCCCCCATTCATGAAGGGGCCATCAGGGACAGAAACTCCAACCTGAGCGATGGTCTGATCCTCGCCCTGACTTCAGATGCACGAGATCTCGATTCAGGTCTGTAGATTGTGCCTGCCATGGCCTCACCCAGAAACCTAAGCCTAGCTTGTGTTCTCAGACTTTTGTCGTCAGACTACTGGCCCACAAGCCCTCCAGTTTGGCAATCCAGAACTACAATGCAGCACTCTGCCTGCCCTCCAGAAGAAAAACATTGTCCTCTGGGGCTACCCAGTAACCCCAAATGAGGATCAACCTGAACCAAACTAGGCTGTACCCCAAATACATAGCCTGACCAGGGCACTAATGCCCTTACTGACACAGCCTGAGCCTGGACCCCCTGGACCCTCCCAGACAACTGGCCGCACACTGAGCACATAAAACCCGCCATGGCCTTAGGTCATCATCTCTTCCCTACCTCAGTTCAGGCTTCAGAACCGAGACCTTATCTCCAATCACTGCCCAGGGGTGAGTCTGATGCAGAAATCAGAACTCCTCCTTACCCATGGCAAGAACCCTTGTGGTTGGCACGTTGTCCAACGATCAGTGTAGGAGAAACCCTGAGGCCCCGCCCATTCTTGAGTGCGACGAGGGCATACACACGCATTGTGACCCTCAGCATGAGTCCTGTCCTCTAGTAAGTCCTCTCAGTGGCTGGACCATTAGATGTCATAATGGGCTTGACATGTCCCTAGGCCCCAATTTTTAACCAGATTTCTGATTGTCCAGTCGCCCCTCCTAGGGCTCTACTCTGAAATCCCTCATTTGGTGGGACACCTGAGGTTAAAAAAGAAAACAACAACAACAACAACAACAAAATAAAAAGGACTTCTTCCAGCCCACAGAATGACCCCAAACTCTTTGGACGGGGCCAAACCACCAGAGAGTAAGACTCGTCCATTTCCCATGAAGTCACCCAGAAATTCCACGACCATGAGTGACACGATATCCCGAGACAAAAACTTGAGCAGGAGCCTCACACTCGCCCTTCTTTCAAATCCCGAAAAGTTCTCCTCATGGTCTGTAGATCAGTCCTGCCATACCTATGACCTGAAACATAAGCCGAGTTTGTGTTTTCAGACAACTGTCCAAAAAGGGCTGGACGACACAACCTACAGGCTCAGGCCCCTGGAGCCAAACCTGAGGACTGTACTTGCCCTCTCCAAGGGAATTGTGTGTGCCCATTCCAATGGCCACAACCCTTCTAATAGGATAAACCTCCAAAGTCCCTGATATATCTCAATAGTGGTAGCTTCCCAGGAAAAACAGGGGCAATCGGAGCCCAAATGAGCCCCTACCTGCACTCAGACCCATAGACAGATGTCCTCAGAGGTAAAAAGGAAAGAACAGGCCCCTAGGCACTAATCAGATCCATTGCTTTGGTTTCCAGGCATCTCTCCTCAGAGGCCTGGATTTCAAAAGCAGCATATAGCTGTTTCTTGACTCACCCATCAGAAAACATCTCATCTACACATGGGAAACTTGCACGTTGGAGCTGTGTCAAAGCCTCTGTTTAGGAGAACCCTTTAGGGCCCCAGTGCCCCGCTTCATTCCAAGGTCTCCATAGACACAAAAGCACATTCGGACCCATCCCCAGGGGTGTGCATTTCAACTCAGCATCCTCGGTAGCTCCCCACAGATCCAGGAGATCTAAACTGTCTTGTTGCTAGGAGACAATTGGAATGCGAGGTGGGCTACCCAGCCATCCATCCTTAGAACCCTGCTCAGAATCATTGGCCTGGAGCCAAACAACAGGTCTCAATTGTCCTGCCGAAGACTCTCTGCAGTTTGGAGCTTCTCACAACTCCCATCATGGGAAAATCCCCATGGCCTCGTGATGCCCCCCCATTCATGAAGGGGCCATCAGGGACAGAAACTCCAACCTGAGCGATCGTCTGATCCTCGCCCTGACTTCAGATGCACGAGATCTCGATTCAGGTCTGTAGATTGTGCCTGCCATGGCCTCACCCAGAAACCTAAGCCTAGCTTGTGTTCTCAGACATTTGTCGTCAGACTACTGGCCCACAAGGCCTCCAGTTTGGCAATCCAGAACTAAAATGCAGCACTCTGCCTGCCCTCCAGATAAAAAACATTGTCCTCTGGGGCTACCCAGTAACCCCAAATGAGGATCAACCTGCACCGACCTTGGCTGTACCCCAAATACATAGGCTGACCAGGGCACTAATGCCCTTTCTGACACAGCCTGAGCCTGGACCCCCTGGCCCCTCCCAGACAGCTGGCCGCACACGGAGCACATCGAGCCGCCATGGCCTTAGGTTGTCATCTCTTCCCAACCTCGGTTTTCAGGTTTCAGAACCTAGACCTTATCTCCAATCACTGTCCATGTTGAAGGTGATGCAGAAATCAGAACTCCTTCCCCATGGCAAGAAACCTTGTGGTTGGCATGTTGTCCAACGTTCAGTGTCGTTGAAACCAGTGTGGCCCATGAGGCCCCGCCCATGCTCGCGGGCCCCATTGGTCACAAACACACATTGTGACCCTCAGGCTGAGCCCAGTCCTCAAGTAAGGCCACTCAGTGGCTGGATGAAGAGATATCATATTGGGCTTGCCATGCCCCTAGGCCCCAATTTTTAACCATAGTTCGGGTTGTCCCTTCAGTCTTCCCCACGGCTTTGCTTTGGAATTCCTCTTTTGGTGGGACACCTGAGGTAACAAAACTGAAATGAATCCTCCCATCCCACAGATTGACGAAAAGCAATTGGGAATCGGGCCAAATCCTCAGAGAGGAAGATTCGTCCATGGCCCATGAGGCCTCCCCGACATTCCACGGCCATCACTGATACAAAATCCACAGACAAAAGCCTGAGCAATCGCCACAGACTCGCACTTTCTTCATATCCTGTAGAGTTCTTCTCATGGTTTGTAGATCGGGCCTGCCATACCTACGTCCCCAAACCTAAGCTGAGTTTGTGTTTTCAGACTTCTGTCCTCAAAGTCTTGGGCCACACACCCTCCAGGCTGGGCCCCTGGAGCCACACATTAGGACTGTGCCTACCAATCCATGGGAATTCTGCCCATTCCATGGTCCAAAATCCTACAAATTAGGAGAAACCTCCAACGACCCTTAGGCCATCCCAATAGTGTGGGTCACCCGGAACAAACAAGGGGTGTCCGACACCAGCTGATAATCGACCTCCACTCATACCATAGATGGATGTCCCCAGAGAAGAAGATTGAACCAGACAGGACCCTAGGCCATAATAGGATCCATTGCTATGGGTTACAGGCATGTGTCCTCAAAAGCCTGATTCCAATACGAGCATAGGGGTTTTCCTGAGGCACCCATCAGAACTCATCTCGTCTCCACAAGGAAACCTGTGCATGGGAGCCATGTCCAAAGCTTAGGAAAGTACTTCAGGTTGCCGGTGCCACCGCCCCATTCCAAGGCCCTCATGGACACAAAAACACATTAGGACACATCCTCAGGAAAGTCCATTTCAACTCAGCCACCGAGGTTGCTCCCGCAGAGCCATCAGATCTAAATGTCTTGTTGCTAGGAGACAATTGGAATGCGAGGCGGGCTTCCCAGGCATCCATCCGCGAACGGTGCTCTGGAGTCATTCCATATGGGATGTCCTGGAGCTGTCCAACAGGTCTCAATTGTCCGGAAGAAGGAATCCTGGAAGGGGGCATCCCACAACTCCCAACGTGGGAAAACCTCAATGGTCTCGAGATTCCGCTCCCTTCATGAAGCGGCCGTCATGCTCAGAAACTCCCACCTGAGCCAACGTCTGATCCTCGCCCTGACTTCAGATGCATGAGATATTGGTTCAGATCTGCAGGGGGTACCTGCCGTGCCCTCGCCCTGAAACCCAAGTCTAGCTTGTCTTCTCAGACTTCCATCCTCACACTCCTGGCCCCAAAGCCCTCAAGTTTGGCAATTCCGGACCCACAATGCAGCACTCTGCCTGCCCTCTAGAAAAAAAAAATTACTGCCTCATGAGCTGCCCAGGCACCTTAAATGAGGGTAAACCTACACAGCACTCGACTTTACCCAAATTATATAGTCTAACCTGGGCACTAATGCACTGTCGAACACATCCTGAGCCCGGACCTCCTGACCAACACCCAGAAAGCTGACCGCACACTGAGCACATAAAACCCGCCATGGCCTTAGGTCATCATCTCTTCCCTACCTCAGTTTTCAGGCTTCAGAACCGAGACCTTATCTCCAATCACTGCCCAGGGGTGAGTCTGATGCAGAAATCAGAACTCCTCCTTACCCATGGCAAGAACCCTTGTGGTTGGCACGTTGTCCAACGATCAGTGTAGGAGAAACCCTGAGGCCCCGCCCATTCTTGAGTGCGACGAGGGCATACACACGCATTGTGACCCTCAGCATGAGTCCTGTCCTCTAGTAAGTCCTCTCAGTGGCTGGACCATTAGATGTCATAATGGGCTTGACATGTCCCTAGGCCCCAATTTTTAACCAGATTTCTGATTGTCCAGTCGCCCCTCCTAGGGCTCTACTCTGAAATCCCTCATTTGGTGGGACACCTGAGGTTAAAAAAGAAAACAACAACAACAACAACAACAAAATAAAACGGACTTCTTCCAGCCCACAGAATGACCCCAAACTCTTTGGACGGGGCCAAACCACCAGAGAGTAAGACTCGTCCATTTCCCATGAAGTCACCCAGAAATTCCACGACCATGAGTGACACGATATCCCGAGACAAAAACTTGAGCAGGAGCCTCACACTCGCCCTTTTTCAAATCCCGAAAAGTTCTCCTCATGGTCTGTAGATCAGTCCTGCCATACCTATGACCTGAAACATAAGCCGAGTTTGTGTTTTCAGACAACTGTCCAGAAAGGGCTGGACTACACAACCTACAGGCTCAGGCCCCTGGAGCCAAACCTGAGGACTGTACTTGCCCTCTCCAAGGGAATTGTGTGTGCCCATTCCAATGGCCACAACCCTTCTAATAGGATAAACGTCCAAAGTCCCTGATATATCTCAATAGTGGTAGCTTCCCAGGAAAAACAGGGGCAATCGGAGCCCAAATGAGCCCCTACCTGCACTCAGACCCATAGACAGATGTCCCCAGAGGTAAAAAGGAAAGAACAGGCCCCTAGGCACTAATCAGATCCATTGCTTTGGTTTCCAGGCATCTCTCCTCAGAGGCCTGGATTTCAAAAGCAGCATATAGCTGTTTCTTGTTTCACCCATCAGAAAACATCTCATCTACACATGGGAAACTTGCACGTTGGAGCTGTGTCAAAGCCTCTGTTTAGGAGAACCCTTTAGGGCCCCAGTGCCACCGCTTCATTCCAAGGTCTCCATAGACACAAAAGCACATTCGGACCCATCCCCAGGGGTGTGCATTTCAACTCAGCATCCTCGGTAGCTCCCCACAGATCCAGGAGATCTAAACTGTCTTGTTGCTAGGAGACAATTGGAATGCGAGGTGGGATACCCAGCCATCCATCCTTAGAACCCTGCTCAGAATCATTGGCCTGGAGCCAAACAACAGGTCTCAATTGTCCTGCCGAAGACACTCTGCAGTTTGGAGCTTCTCACAACTCCCATCATGGGAAAACCCCCATGGCCTCCTGATTCCCCCCCATTCATGAAGGGGCCATCAGGGACAGAAACTCCAACCTGAGCGATCGTCTGATCCTCGCCCTGACTTCAGATGCACGAGATCTCGATTCAGGTCTGTAGATTGTGCCTGCCATGGCCTCACCCAGAAACCTAAGCCTAGCTTGTGTTCTCAGACTTTTGTCGTCAGACTACTGGCCCACAAGGCCTCCAGTTTGGCAATCCAGAACTAAAATGCAGCACTCTGCCTGCCCTCCAGATAAAAAACATTGTCCTCTGGGGCTACCCAGTAACCCCAAATGAGGATCAACCTGCACCGACCTTGGCTGTACCCCAAATTCATAGGCTGACCAGGGCACTAATGCCCTTTCTGACACAGCCTGAGCCTGGACCCCCTGGCCCCTCCCAGACAGCTGGCCGCACACTGAGCACATCGAGCCGCCATGGCCTTAGGTTGTCATCTCTTCCCAACCTCGGTTTTCAGGTTTCAGAACCTAGACCTTATCTCCAATCACTGTCCATGTTGAAGGTGATGCAGAAATCAGAACTCCTTCCCCATGGCAAGAAACCTTGTGGTTGGCATGTTGTCCAACGTTCAGTGTCGTTGAAACCAGTGTGGCCCATGAGGCCCCGCCCATGCTCGCGGGCCACATTGGTCTCAAGCACACATTGTGACCCTCAGGCTGAGCCCAGTCCTCAAGTAAGGCCACTCAGTGGCTGGATGAAGAGATATCATATTGGGCTTGCCATGCCCCTAGGCCCCAATTTTTAACCATAGTTCGGGTTGTCCCTTCAGTCTTCCCCACGGCTTTGCTTTGGAATTCCTCTTTTGGTGGGACACCTGAGGTAACAAAACTGAAATGAGTCCTCCCATCCCACAGATTGACGAAAAGCAATTGGGAATCGGGCCAAATCCTCAGAGAGGAAGATTCGTCCATGGCCCATGAGGCCTCCCCGACATTCCACGGCCATCATGATACAAAATCCACAGACAAAAGCCTGAGCAATCGCCACAGACTCGCACTTTCTTCATATCCTGTAGAGTTCTTCTCATGGTTTGTAGATCGGGCCTGCCATACCTACGTCCCCAAACCTAAGCTGAGTTTGTGTTTTCAGACTTCTGTCCTCAAAGTCTTGGGCCACACACCCTCCAGGCTGGGCCCCTGGAGCCACACACTAGGACTGTGCCTACCAATCCATGGGAATTCTGCCCATTCCATGGTCCAAAATCGTACAAATTAGGAGAAACCTCCAACGACCCTTAGGCCATCCCAATAGTGTGGGTCACCCGGAACAAACAAGGGGTGTCTGACACCAGCTGATAATCGACCTCCACTCATACCATAGATGGATGTCCCCAGAGAAGAAGATATAACCAGACAGGACCCTAGGCCATAATAGGATCCATTGCTATGGGTTACAGGCATGTGTCCTCAAAAGCCTGATTCCAATACGAGCATAGGGGTTTTCTTGAGGCACCCATCAGAACTCATCTCGTCTCCACAAGGAAACCTGTGCATGGGAGCCATGTCCAAAGCTTAGGAAAGTACTTCAGGTTGCCGGTGCCACCGCCCCATTCCAAGGCCCTCATGGACACAAAAACACATTAGGACACATCCTCAGGAAAGTCCATTTTAACTCAGCCACCGAGGTTGCTCCCGCAGAGCCATCAGATCTAAACTGTCTTGTTGCTAGGAGACAATTGGAATGCGAGGCGGGCTTCCCAGGCATCCATCCGCGAACGGTGCTCTGGAGTCATTCCATATGGGATGTCCTGGAGCTGTCCAACAGGTCTCAATTGTCCGGAAGAAGGAATTTTGGAAGGGGGCATCCCACAACTCCCAACGTGGGAAAACCTCAATGGTCTCGAGATTCCGCTCCCTTCATGAAGCGGCCGTCATGCTCAGAAACTCCCACCTGAGCCAACGTCTGATCCTCGCCCTGACTTCAGATGCATGAGATATTGGTTCAGATCTGCAGGGGGTACCTGCCGTGCCCTCGCCCTGAAACCCAAGTCTAGCTTTTCTTCTCAGACTTCCATCCTCACACTCCTGGCCCCAAAGCCCTCAAGTTTGGCAATTCCGGACCCACAATGCAGCACTCTGCCTGCCCTCTACAAAAAAAAATGATTGCCTCATGAGCTGCCCAGGCACCTTAAATGAGGGTAAACCTACACAGCACTCGACTTTACCCAAATTATATAGTCTAACCTGGGCACTAATGCACTGTCGAACACATCCTGAGCCCGGACCTCCTGACCAACACCCAGAAAGCTGACCGCACACTGAGCACATAAAACCCGCCATGGCCTTAGGTCATCATCTCTTCCCTACCTCAGTTTTCAGGCTTCAGAACCGAGACCTTATCTCCAATCACTGCCCAGGGGTGAGTCTGATGCAGAAATCAGAACTCCTCCTTACCCATGGCAAGAACCCTTGTGGTTGGCACGTTGTCCAACGATCAGTGTAGGAGAAACCCTGAGGCCCCGCCCATTCTTGAGTGCGACGAGGGCATACACACGCATTGTGACCCTCAGCATGAGTCCTGTCCTCTAGTAAGTCCTCTCAGTGGCTGGACCATTAGATGTCATAATGGGCTTGACATGTCCCTAGGCCCCAATTTTTAACCAGATTTCTGATTGTCCAGTCGCCCCTCCTAGGGCTCTACTCTGAAATCCCTCATTTGGTGGGACACCTGAGGTTAAAAAAGAAAACAACAACAACAACAACAAAATAAAACGGACTTCTTCCAGCCCACAGAATGACCCCAAACTCTTTGGACGGGGCCAAACCACCAGAGAGTAAGACTCGTCCATTTCCCATGAAGTCACCCAGAAATTCCACGACCATGAGTGACACGATATCCCGAGACAAAAACTTGAGCAGGAGCCTCACACTCGCCCTTCTTTCAAATCCCGAAAAGTTCTCCTCATGGTCTGTAGATCAGTCCTGCCATACCTATGACCTGAAACATAAGCCGAGTTTGTGTTTTCAGACAACTGTCCAGAAAGGGCTGGACTACACAACCTACAGGCTCAGGCCCCTGGAGCCAAACCTGAGGACTGTACTTGCCCTCTCCAAGGGAATTGTGTGTGCCCATTCCAATGGCCACAACCCTTCTAATAGGATAAACCTCCAAAGTCCCTGATATATCTCAATAGTGGTAGCTTCCCAGGAAAAACAGGGGCAATCGGAGCCCAAATGAGCCCCTACCTGCACTCAGACCCATAGACAGATGTCCTCAGAGGTAAAAAGGAAAGAACAGGCCCCTAGGCACTAATCAGATCCATTGCTTTGGTTTCCAGGCATCTCTCCTCAGAGGCCTGGATTTCAAAAGCAGCATATAGCTGTTTCTTGTTTCACCCATCAGAAAACATCTCATCTACACATGGGAAACTTGCACGTTGGAGCTGTGTCAAAGCCTCTGTTTAGGAGAACCCTTTAGGGCCCCAGTGCCACCGCTTCATTCCAAGGTCTCCATAGACACAAAAGCACATTCGGACCCATCCCCAGGGGTGTGCATTTCAACTCAGCATCCTCGGTAGCTCCCCACAGATCCAGGAGATCTAAACTGTCTTGTTGCTAGGAGACAATTGGAATGCGAGGTGGGATACCCAGCCATCCATCCTTAGAACCCTGCTCAGAATCATTGGCCTGGAGCCAAACAACAGGTCTCAATTGTCCTGCCGAAGACACTCTGCAGTTTGGAGCTTCTCACAACTCCCATCATGGGAAAACCCCCATGGCCTCCTGATTCCCCCCCATTCATGAAGGGGCCATCAGGGACAGAAACTCCAACCTGAGCGATCGTCTGATCCTCGCCCTGACTTCAGATGCACGAGATCTCGATTCAGGTCTGTAGATTGTGCCTGCCATGGCCTCACCCAGAAACCTAAGCCTAGCTTGTGTTCTCAGACTTTTGTCGTCAGACTACTGGCCCACAAGGCCTCCAGTTTGGCAATCCAGAACTAAAATGCAGCACTCTGCCTGCCCTCCAGATAAAAAACATTGTCCTCTGGGGCTACCCAGTAACCCCAAATGAGGATCAACCTGCACCGACCTTGGCTGTACCCCAAATACATAGGCTGACCAGGGCACTAATGCCCTTTCTGACACAGCCTGAGCCTGGACCCCCTGGCCCCTCCCAGACAGCTGGCCGCACACTGAGCACATCGAGCCGCCATGGCCTTAGGTTGTCATCTCTTCCCAACCTCGGTTTTCAGGTTTCAGAACCTAGACCTTATCTCCAATCACTGTCCATGTTGAAGGTGATGCAGAAATCAGAACTCCTTCCCCATGGCAAGAAACCTTGTGGTTGGCATGTTGTCCAACGTTCAGTGTCGTTGAAACCAGTGTGGCCCATGAGGCCCCGCCCATGCTCGCGGGCCACATTGGTCACAAGCACACATTGTGACCCTCAGGCTGAGCCCAGTCCTCAAGTAAGGCCACTCAGTGGCTGGATGAAGAGATAGCATATTGGGCTTGCCATGCCCCTAGGCCCCAATTTTTAACCATAGTTCGGATTGTCCCTTCAGTCTTCCCCACGGCTTTGCTTTGGAATTCCTCTTTTGGTGGGACACCTGAGGTAACAAAACTGAAATGAGTCCTCCCATCCCACAGATTGACGAAAAGCAATTGGGAATCGGGCCAAATCCTCAGAGAGGAAGATTCGTCCATGGCCCATGAGGCCTCCCCGACATTCCACGGCCATCACTGATACAAAATCCACAGACAAAAGCCTGAGCAATCGCCACAGACTCGCACTTTCTTCATATCCTGTAGAGTTCTTCTCATGGTTTGTAGATCGGGCCTGCCATACCTACGTCCCCAAACCTAAGCTGAGTTTGTGTTTTCAGACTTCTGTCCTCAAAGTCTTGGGCCACACACCCTCCAGGCTGGGCCCCAGGAGCCACACATTAGGACTGTGCCTACCAATCCATGGGAATTCTGCCCATTCCATGGTCCAAAATCGTACAAATTAGGAGAAACCTCCAACGACCCTTAGGCCATCCCAATAGTGTGGGTCACCCGGAACAAACAAGGGGTGTCCGACACCAGCTGATAATCGACCTCCACTCATACCATAGATGGATGTCCCCAGAGAAGAAGATTGAACCAGACAGGACCCTAGGCCATAATAGGATCCATTGCTATGGGTTACAGGCATGTGTCCTCAAAAGCCTGATTCCAATACGAGCATAGGGGTTTTCCTGAGGCATCCATCAGAACTCATCTCGTCTCCACAAGGAAACCTGTGCATGGGAGCCATGTCCAAAGCTTAGGAAAGTACTTCAGGTTGCCGGTGCCACCGCCCCATTCCAAGGCCCTCATGGACACAAAAACACATTAGGACACATCCTCAGGAAAGTCCATTTCAACTCAGCCACCGAGGTTGCTCCCGCAGAGCCATCAGATCTAAATGTCTTGTTGCTAGGAGACAATTGGAATGCGAGGCGGGCTTCCCAGGCATCCATCCGCGAACGGTGCTCTGGAGTCATTCCATATGTGATGTCCTGGAGCTGTCCAACAGGTCTCAATTGTCCGGAAGAAGGAATCCTGGAAGGGGGCATCCCACAACTCCCAACGTGGGAAAACCTCAATGGTCTCGAGATTCCACTCCCTTCATGAAGCGGCCGTCATGCTCAGAAACTCCCACCTGAGCCAACGTCTGATCCTCGCCCTGACTTCAGATGCATGAGATATTGGTTCAGATCTGCAGGGGGTACCTGCCGTGCCCTCGCCCTGAAACCCAAGTCTAGCTTGTCTTCTCAGACTTCCATCCTCACACTCCTGGCCCCAAAGCCCTCAAGTTTGGCAATTCCGGACCCACAATGCAGCACTCTGCCTGCCCTCTAGAAAAAAAAATGATTGCCTCATGAGCTGCCCAGGCACCTTAAATGAGGGTAAACCTACACAGCACTCGACTTTACCCAAATTATATAGTCTAACCTGGGCACTCATGCACTGTCGAACACATCCTGAGCCCGGACCTCCTGACCAACACCCAGAAAGCTGACCGCACACTGAGCACATAAAACCCGCCATGGCCTTAGGTCATCATCTCTTCCCTACCTCAGTTTTCAGGCTTCAGAACCGAGACCTTATCTCCAATCACTGCCCAGGGGTGAGTCTGATGCAGAAATCAGAACTCCTCCTTACCCATGGCAAGAACCCTTGTGGTTGGCACGTTGTCCAACGATCAGTGTAGGAGAAACCCTGAGGCCCCGCCCATTCTTGAGTGCGACGAGGGCATACACACGCATTGTGACCCTCAGCATGAGTCCTGTCCTCTAGTAAGTCCTCTCAGTGGCTGGACCATTAGATGTCATAATGGGCTTGACATGTCCCTAGGCCCCAATTTTTAACCAGATTTCTGATTGTCCAGTCGCCCCTCCTAGGGCTCTACTCTGAAATCCCTCATTTGGTGGGACACCTGAGGTTAAAAAAGAAAACAACAACAACAACAACAACAAAATAAAACGGACTTCTTCCAGCCCACAGAATGACCCCAAACTCTTTGGACGGGGCCAAACCACCAGAGAGTAAGACTCGTCCATTTCCCATGAAGTCACCCAGAAATTCCACGACCATGAGTGACACGATATCCCGAGACAAAAACTTGAGCAGGAGCCTCACACTCGCCCTTCTTTCAAATCCCGAAAAGTTCTCCTCATGGTCTGTAGATCAGTCCTGCCATACCTATGACCTGAAACATAAGCCGAGTTTGTGTTTTCAGACAACTGTCCAGAAAGGGCTGGACTACACAACCTACAGGCTCAGGCCCCTGGAGCCAAACCTGAGGACTGTACTTGCCCTCTCCAAGGGAATTGTGTGTGCCCATTCCAATGGCCACAACCCTTCTAATAGGATAAACCTCCAAAGTCCCTGATATATCTCAATAGTGGTAGCTTCCCAGGAAAAACAGGGGCAATCGGAGCCCAAATGAGCCCCTACCTGCACTCAGACCCATAGACAGATGTCCTCAGAGGTAAAAAGGAAAGAACAGGCCCCTAGGCACTAATCAGATCCATTGCTTTGGTTTCCAGGCATCTCTCCTCAGAGGCCTGGATTTCAAAAGCAGCATATAGCTGTTTCTTGTTTCACCCATCAGAAAACATCTCATCTACACATGGGAAACTTGCACGTTGGAGCTGTGTCAAAGCCTCTGTTTAGGAGAACCCTTTAGGGCCCGAGTGCCACCGCTTCATTCCAAGGTCTCCATAGACACAAAAGCACATTCGGACCCATCCCCAGGGGTGTGCATTTCAACTCAGCATCCTCGGTAGCTCCCCACAGATCCAGGAGATCTAAACTGTCTTGTTGCTAGGAGACAATTGGAATGCGAGGTGGGCTACCCAGCCATCCATCCTTAGAACCCTGCTCAGAATCATTGGCCTGGAGCCAAACAACAGGTCTCAATTGTCCTGCCGAAGACTCTCTGCAGTTTGGAGCTTCTCACAACTCCCATCATGGGAAAACCCCCATGGCCTCGTGATGCCCCCCCATTCATGAAGGGGCCATCAGGGACAGAAACTACAACCTGAACGATCGTCTGATGCTCGCCCTGACTTCAGATGCACGAGATCTCGATTCAGGTCTGTAGATTGTGCCTGCCATGGCCTCACCCAGAAACCTAAGCCTAGCTTGTGTTCTCAGACTTTTGTCGTCAGACTACTGGCCCACAAGGCCTCCAGTTTGGCAATCCAGAACTAAAATGCAGCACTCTGCCTGCCCTCCAGATAAAAAACATTGTCCTCTGGGGCTACCCAGTAACCCCAAATGAGGATCAACCTGCACCGACCTTGGCTGTACCCCAAATACATAGGCTGACCAGGGCACTAATGCCCTTTCTGACACAGCCTGAGCCTGGACCCCCTGGCCCCTCCCAGACAGCTGGCCGCACACTGAGCACATCGAGCCGCCATGGCCTTAGGTTGTCATCTCTTCCCAACCTCGGTTTTCAGGTTTCAGAACCTAGACCTTATCTCCAATCACTGTCCATGTTGAAGGTGATGCAGAAATCAGAACTCCTTCCCCATGGCAAGAAACCTTGTGGTTGGCATGTTGTCCAACGTTCAGTGTCGTTGAAACCAGTGTGGCCCATGAGGCCCCGCCCATGCTCGCGGGCCACATTGGTCTCAAGCACACATTGTGACCCTCAGGCTGAGCCCAGTCCTCAAGTAAGGCCACTCAGTGGCTGGATGAAGAGATAGCATATTGGGCTTGCCATGCCCCTAGGCCCCAATTTTTAACCATAGTTCGGATTGTCCCTTCAGTCTTCCCCACGGCTTTGCTTTGGAATTCCTCTTTTGGTGGGACACCTGAGGTAACAAAACTGAAATGAGTCCTCCCATCCCACAGATTGACGAAAAGCAATTGGGAATCGGGCCAAATCCTCAGAGAGGAAGATTCGTCCATGGCCCATGAGGCCTCCCCGACATTCCACGGCCATCATGATACAAAATCCACAGACAAAAGCCTGAGCAATCGCCACAGACTCGCACTTTCTTCATATCCTGTAGAGTTCTTCTCATGGTTTGTAGATCGGGCCTGCCATACCTACGTCCCCAAACCTAAGCTGAGTTTGTGTTTTCAGACTTCTGTCCTCAAAGTCTTGGGCCACACACCCTCCAGGCTGGGCCCCTGGAGCCACACATTAGGACTGTGCCTACCAATCCATGGGAATTCTGCCCATTCCATGGTCCAAAATCCTACAAATTAGGAGAAACCTCCAACGACCCTTAGGCCATCCCAATAGTGTGGGTCACCCGGAACAAACAAGGGGTGTCCGACACCAGCTGATAATCGACCTCCACTCATACCATAGATGGATGTCCCCAGAGAAGAAGATTGAACCAGACAGGACCCTAGGCCATAATAGGATCCATTGCTATGGGTTACAGGCATGTGTCCTCAAAAGCCTGATTCCAATACGAGCATAGGGGTTTTCCTGAGGCACCCATCAGAACTCATCTCGTCTCCACAAGGAAACCTGTGCATGGGAGCCACGTCCAAAGCTTAGGAAAGTACGTCAGGTTGCCGGTGCCACCGCCCCATTCCAATGCCCTCATGGACACAAAAACACATTAGGACACATCCTCAGGAAGTCCATTTCAACTCAGCCACCGAGGTTGCTCCCGCAGAGCCATCAGATCTAAACTGTCTTGTTGCTAGGAGACAATTGGAATGCGAGGCGGGCTTCCCAGGCATCCATCCGCGAACGGTGCTCTGGAGTCATTCCATATGGGATGTCCTGGAGCTGTCCAACAGGTCTCAATTGTCCGGAAGAAGGAATCCTGGAAGGGGGCATCCCACAACTCCCAACGTGGGAAAACCTCAATGGTCTCGAGATTCCGCTCCCTTCATGAAGCGGCCGTCATGCTCAGAAACTCCCACCTGAGCCAACGTCTGATCCTCGCCCTGACTTCAGATGCATGAGATATAGGTTCAGATCTGCAGGGGGTACCTGCCGTGCCCTCGCCCTGAAACCCAAGTCTAGCTTGTCTTCTCAGACTTCCATCCTCACACTCCTGGCCCCGAAGCCCTCAAGTTTGGCAATTCCGGACCCACAATGCAGCACTCTGCCTGCCCTCTAGAAAAAAAAATGATTGCCTCATGAGCTGCCCAGGCACCTTAAATGAGGGTAAACCTACACAGCACTCGACTTTACCCAAATTATATAGTCTAACCTGGGCACTAATGCACTGTCGAACACACCCTGAGCCCGGACCTTCTGACCAACACCCAGAAAGCTGACCGCACACTGAGCACATAAAACCCGCCATGGCCTTAGGTCATCATCTCTTCCCTACCTCAGTTTTCAGGCTTCAGAACCGAGACCTTATCTCCAATCACTGCCCAGGGGTGAGTCTGATGCAGAAATCAGAACTCCTCCTTACCCATGGCAAGAACCCTTGTGGTTGGCACGTTGTCCAACGATCAGTGTAGGAGAAACCCTGAGGCCCCGCCCATTCTTGAGTGCGACGAGGGCATACACACGCATTGTGACCCTCAGCATGAGTCCTGTCCTCTAGTAAGTCCTCTCAGTGGCTGGACCATTAGATGTCATAATGGGCTTGACATGTCCCTAGGCCCCAATTTTTAACAAGATTTCTGATTGTCCAGTCGCCCCTCCTAGGGCTCTACTCTGAAATCCCTCATTTGGTGGGACACCTGAGGTTAAAAAAGAAAACAACAACAACAACAACAACAAAATAAAACGGACTTCTTCCAGCCCACAGAATGACCCCAAACTCTTTGGACGGGGCCAAACCACCAGAGAGTAAGACTCGTCCATTTCCCATGAAGTCACCCAGAAATTCCACGACCATGAGTGACACGATATCCCGAGACAAAAACTTGAGCAGGAGCCTCACACTCGCCCTTCTTTCAAATCCCGAAAAGTTCTCCTCATGGTCTGTAGATCAGTCCTGCCATACCTATGACCTGAAACATAAGCCGAGTTTGTGTTTTCAGACAACTGTCCAGAAAGGGCTGGACTACACAACCTACAGGCTCAGGCCCCTGGAGCCAAACCTGAGGACTGTACTTGCCCTCTCCAAGGGAATTGTGTGTGCCCATTCCAATGGCCACAACCCTTCTAATAGGATAAACCTCCAAAGTCCCTGATATATCTCAATAGTGGTAGCTTCCCAGGAAAAACAGGGGCAATCGGAGCCCAAAAGAGCCCCTACCTGCACTGAGACCCATAGACAGATGTCCTCAGAGGTAAAAAGGAAAGAACAGGCCCCTAGGCACTAATCAGATCCATTGCTTTGGTTTCCAGGCATCTCTCCTCAGAGGCCTGGATTTCAAAAGCAGCATATAGCTGTTTCTTGTTTCACCCATCAGAAAACAACTCATCTACACATGGGAAACTTGCACGTTGGAGCTGTGTCAAAGCCTCTGTTTAGGAGAACCCTTTAGGGCCCCAGTGCCACCGCTTCATTCCAAGGTCTCCATAGACACAAAAGCACATTCGGACCCATCCCCAGGGGTGTGCATTTCAACTCAGCATCCTCGGTAGCTCCCCACAGATCCAGGAGATCTAAACTGTCTTGTTGCTAGGAGACAATTGGAATGCGAGGTGGGCTACCCTGCCATCCATCCTTAGAACCCTGCTCAGAATCATTGGCCTGGAGCCAAACAACAGGTCTCAATTGTCCTGCCGAAGACTCTCTGCAGTTTCGAGCTTCTCACAACTCCCATCATGGGAAAACCCCCATGGCCTCGTGATGCCCCCCCATTCATGAAGGGGCCATCAGGGACAGAAACTCCAACCTGAGCGATCGTCTGATCCTCGCCCTGACTTCAGATGCACGAGATCTCGATTCAGGTCTGTAGATTGTGCCTGCCATGGCCTCACCCAGAAACCTAAGCCTAGCTTGTGTTCTCAGACTTTTGTCGTCAGACTACTGGCCCACAAGGCCTCCAGTTTGGCAATCCAGAACTAAAATGCAGCACTCTGCCTGCCCTCCAGATAAAAAACATTGTCCTCTGGGGCTACCCAGTAACCCCAAATGAGGATCAACCTGCACCGACCTTGGCTGTACCCCAAATACATAGGCTGACCAGGGCACTAATGCCCTTTCTGACACAGCCTGAGCCTGGACCCCCTGGCCCCTCCCAGACAGCTGGCCGCACACTGAGGACATCGAGCCGCCATGGCCTTAGGTTGTCATCTCTTCCCAACCTCGGTTTTCAGGTTTCAGAACCTAGACCTTATCTCCAATCACTGTCCATGTTGAAGGTGATGCAGAAATCAGAACTCCTTCCCCATGGCAAGAAACCTTGTGGTTGGCATGTTGTCCAACGTTCAATGTCGTTGAAACCAGTGTGGCCCATGAGGCCCCGCCCATGCTCGCGGGCCACATTGGTCTCAAGCACACATTGTGACCCTCAGGCTGAGCCCAGTCCTCAAGTAAGGCCACTCAGTGGCTGGATGAAGAGATAGCATATTGGGCTTGCCATGCCCCTAGGCCCCAATTTTTAACCATAGTTCGGATTGTCCCTTCAGTCTTCCCCACGGCTTTGCTTTGGAATTCCTCTTTTGGTGGGACACCTGAGGTAACAAAACTGAAATGAGTCCTCCCATCCCACAGACTGACGAAAAGCAATTGGGAATCGGGGCAAATCCTCAGAGAGGAAGATTCGTCCATGGCCCATGAGGCCTCCCCGACATTCCACGGCCATCACTGATACAAAATCCACAGACAAAAGCCTGAGCAATCGCCACAGAATCGCACTTTCTTCATATCCTGTAGAGTTCTTCTCATGGTTTGTAGATCGGGCCTGCCATACCTACGTCCCCAAACCTAAGCTGAGTTTGTGTTTTCAGACTTCTGTCCTCAAAGTCTTGGGCCACACACCCTCCAGGCTGGGCCCCTGGAGCCACACACTAGGACTGTGCCTACCAATCCATGGGAATTCTGCCCATTCCATGGTCCAAAATCGTACAAATTAGGAGAAACCTCCAACGACCTTTAGGCCATCCCAATAGTGTGGGTCACCCGGAACAAACAAGGGGTGTCTGACACCAGCTGATAATCGACCTCCACTCATACCATAGATGGATGTCCCCAGAGAAGAAGATTGAACCAGACAGGACCCTAGGCCATAATAGGATCCATTGCTATGGGTTACAGGCATGTGTCCTCAAAAGCCTGATTCCAATACGAGCATAGGGGTTTTCCTGAGGCACCCATCAGAACTCATCTCGTCTCCACAAGGATACCTGTGCATGGGAGCCACGTCCAAAGCTTAGGAAAGTACGTCAGGTTGCTGGTGCCACCGCCCCATTCCAAGGCCCTCATGGACACAAAAACACATTAGGACACATCCTCAGGAAGTCCATTTCAACTCAGCCACCGAGGTTGCTCCCGCAGAGCCATCAGATCTAAACTGTCTTGTTGCAAGGAGACAATTGGAATGCGAGGCGGGCTTCCCAGGCATCCATCCGCGAACGGTGCTCTGGAGTCATTCCATATGGGATGTCCTGGAGCTGTCCAACAGGTCTCAATTGTCCGGAAGAAGGAATCCTGGAAGGGGGCATCCCACAACTCCCAACGTGGGAAAACCTCAATGGTCTCGAGATTCCGCTCCCTTCATGAAGCGGCCGTCATGCTCAGAAACTCCCACCTGAGCCAACGTCTGATCCTCGCCCTGACTTCAGATGCATGAGATATAGGTTCAGATCTGCAGGGGGTACCTGCCGTGCCCTCGCCCTGAAACCCAAGTCTAGCTTGTCTTCTCAGACTTCCATCCTCACACTCCTGGCCCCAAAGCCCTCAAATTTGGCAATTCCGGACCCACAATGCAGCACTCTGCCTGCCCTCTAAAAAAAAAAATGATTGCCTCATGAGCTGCCCAGGCACCTTAAATGAGGGTAAACCTACACAGCACTCGACTTTACCCAAATTATATAGTCTAACCTGGGCACTAATGCACTGTCGAACACACCCTGAGCCCGGACCTTCTGACCAACACCCAGAAAGCTGACCGCACACTGAGCACATAAAACCCGCCATGGCCTTAGGTCATCATCTCTTCCCTACCTCAGTTTTCAGGCTTCAGAACCGAGACCTTATCTCCAATCAATGCCCAGGGGTGAGTCTGATGCAGAAATCAGAACTCCTCCTTACCCATGGCAAGAACCCTTGTGGTTGGCACGTTGTCCAACGATCAGTGTAGGAGAAACCCTGAGGCCCCGCCCATTCTTGAGTGCGAGGAGGGCATACACACGCATTGTGACCCTCAGCATGAGTCCTGTCCTCTAGTAAGTCCTCTCAGTGGCTGGAACATTAGATGTCATAATGGGCTTGACATGTCCCTAGGCCCCAATTTTTAACCAGATTTCTGATTGTCCAGTCGCCCCTCCTAGGGCTCTACTCTGAAATCCCTCATTTGGTGGGATACCTGAGGTTAAAAAAGAAAACAACAACAACAACAACAACAAAATAAAACGGACTTCTTCCAGCCCACAGAATGACCCCAAACTCTTTGGACGGGGCCAAACCACCAGAGAGTAAGACTCGTCCATTTCCCATGAAGTCACCCAGAAATTCCACGACCATGAGTGACACGATATCCCGAGACAAAAACTTGAGCAGGAGCCTCACACTCGCCCTTCTTTCAAATCCCGAAAAGTTCTCCTCATGGTCTGTAGATCAGTCCTGCCATACCTATGACCTGAAACATAAGCCGAGTTTGTGTTTTCAGACAACTGTCCAAAAAGGGCTGGACTACACAACCTACAGGCTCAGGCCCCTGGAGCCAAACCTGAGGACTGTACTTGCCCTCTCCAAGGGAATTGTGTGTGCCCATTCCAATGGCCACAACCCTTCTAATAGGATAAACCTCCAAAGTCCCTGATATATCTCAATAGTGGTAGCTTCCCAGGAAAAACAGGGGCAATCGGAGCCCAAATGAGCCCCTACCTGCACTCAGACCCATTGACAGATGTCCTCAGAGGTAAAAAGGAAAGAACAGGCCCCTAGGCACTAATCAGATCCATTGCTTTGGTTTCCAGGCATCTCTCCTCAGAGGCCTGGATTTCAAAAGCAGCATATAGCTGTTTCTTGACTCACCCATCAGAAAACATCTCATCTACACATGGGAAACTTGCACGTTGGAGCTGTGTCAAAGCCTCTGTTTAGGAGAACCCTTTAGGGCCCCAGTGCCACCGCTTCATTCCAAGGTCTCCATAGACACAAAAGCACATTCGGACCCATCCCCAGGGGTGTGCATTTCAACTCAGCATCCTCGGTAGCTCCCCACAGATCCAGGAGATCTAAACTGTCTTGTTGCTAGGAGACAATTGGAATGCGAGGTGGGCTACCCAGCCATCCATCCTTAGAACCCTGCTCAGAATCATTGGCCTGGAGCCAAACAACAGGTCTCAATTGTCCTGCCGAAGACTCTCTGCAGTTTGGAGCTTCTCACAACTCCCATCATGGGAAAACCCCCATGGCCTCGTGATGCCCCCCATTCATGAAGGGGCCATCAGGGACAGAAACTCCAACCTGAGCGATCGTCTGATCCTCGCCCTGACTTCAGATGCACGAGATCTCGATTCAGGTCTGTAGATTGTGCCTGCCATGGCCTCACCCAGAAACCTAAGCCTAGCTTGTGTTCTCAGACTTTTGTCGTCAGACTACTGGCCCACAAGGCCTCCAGTTTGGCAATCCGGAACTAAAATGCAGCACTCTGCCTGCCCTCCAGATAAAAAACATTGTCCTCTGGGGCTACCCAGTAACCCCAAATGAGGATCAACCTGCACCGACCTTGGCTGTACCCCAAATACATAGGCTGACCAGGGCACTAATGCCCTTTCTGACACAGCCTGAGCCTGGACCCCCTGGCCCCTCCCAGACAGCTGGCCGCACACTGAGCACATCAAGCCGCCATGACCTTAGGTTGTCATCTCTTCCCAACCTCGGTTTTCAGGTTTCAGAACCTAGACCTTATCTCCAATCACTGTCCATGTTGAAGGTGATGCAGAAATCAGAACTCCTTCCCCATGGCAAGAAACCTTGTGGTTGGCATGTTGTCCAACGTTCAGTGTCCTTGAAACCAGTGTGGCCCATGAGGCCCCGCCCATGCTAGAGGGCCACATTGGTCACAAACACACATTGTGACCCTCAGGCTGAGCCCAGTCCTCAAGTAAGGCCACTCAGTGGCTGGATGAAGAGATAGCATATTGGGCTTGCCATGCCCCTAGGCCCCAATTTTTAACCATAGTTCGGATTGTCCCTTCAGTCTTCCCCACGGCTTTGCTTTGGAATTCCTCTTTTGGTGGGACACCTGAGGTAACAAAACTGAAATGAGTCCTCCCATCCCACAGATTGACGAAAAGCAATTGGGAATCGGGGCAAATCCTCAGAGAGGAAGATTCGTCCATGGCCCATGAGGCCTCCCCGACATTCCACGGCCATCACTGATACAAAATCCACAGACAAAAGCCTGAGCAATCGCCACAGAATCGCACTTTCTTCATATCCTGTAGAGTTCTTCTCATGGTTTGTAGATCGGGCCTGCCATACCTACGTCCCCAAACCTAAGCTGAGTTTGTGTTTTCAAACTTCTGTCCTCAAAGTCTTGGGCCACACACCCTCCAGGCTGGGCCCCTGGAGCCACACACTAGGACTGTGCCTACCAATCCATGGGAATTCTGCCCATTCCATGGTCCAAAATCGTACAAATTAGGAGAAACCTCCAACGACCCTTAGGCCATCCCAATAGTGTGGGTCACTCGGAACAAACAAGGGGTGTCTGACACCAGCTGATAATCGACCTCCACTCATACCATAGATGGATGTCCCCAGAGAAGAAGATTGAACCAGACAGGACCCTAGGCCATAATAGGATCCATTGCTATGGGTTACAGGCATGTGTCCTCAAAAGCCTGATTCCAATACGAGCATAGGGGTTTTCCTGAGGCACCCATCAGAACTCATCTTGTCTCCACAAGGAAACCTGTGCATGGGAGCCACGTCCAAAGCTTAGGAAAGTACGTCAGGTTGCCGGTGCCACCGCCCCATTCCAAGGCCCTCATGGACACAAAAACACATTAGGACACATCCTCAGGAAGTCCATTTCAACTCAGCCACCGAGGTTGCTCCCGAACAGCCATCAGATCTAAACTGTCTTGTTGCTAGGAGACAATTGGAATGCGAGCCGGGCTTCCCAGGCATCCATCCGCGAACGGTGCTCTGGAGTCATTCCATATGGGATGTCCTGGAGCTGTCCAACAGGTCTCAATTGTCCGGAAGAAGGAATCCTGGAAGGGGGCATCGCACAACTCCCAACGTGGGAAAACCTCAATGGTCTCGAGATTCCGCTACCTTCATGAAGCGGCCGTCATGCTCAGAAACTCCCACCTGAGCCAAAGTATGATCCTCGCCCTGACTTCAGATGCATGAGATATAGGTTCAGATCTGCAGGGGGTACCTGCCGTGCCCTCGCCCTGAAACCCAAGTCTAGCTTGTCTTCTCAGACTTCCATCCTCACACTCCTGGCCCCAAAGCCCTCAAGTTTGGCAATTCCGGACCCACAATGCAGCACTCTGCCTTCCCTCTAGAAAAAAAAATGATTGCCTCATGAGCTGCCCAGGCACCTTAAATGAGGGTAAACCTACACAGCACTCGACTTTACCCAAATTATATAGTCTAACCTGGGCACTAATGCACTGTCGAACACATCCTGAGCCTGGACCTTCTGACCAACACCCAGAAAGCTGACCGCACACTGAGCACATAAAACCCGCCATGGCCTTAGGTCATCATCTCTTCCCTACCTCAGTTTTCAGGCTTCAGAACCGAGACCTTATCTCCAATCACTGCCCAGGGGTGAGTCTGATGCAGAAATCAGAACTCCTCCTTACCCATGGCAAGAACCCTTGTGGTTGGCACGTTGTCCAACGATCAGTGTAGGAGAAACCCTGAGGCCCCGCCCATTCTTGAGTGTGAGGAGGGCATACACACGCATTGTGACCCTCAGCATGAGTCCTGTCCTCTAGTAAGTCCTCTCAGTGGCTGGAACATTAGATGTCATAATGGGCTTGACATGCCCCTAGGCCCCAATCTTTAACCATAGTTCGGATTGTCCCTTCAGTCTTCCCCACGGCTTTGCTTTGGAATTCCTCTTTTGGTGGGACACCTGAGGTAACAAAACTGAAATGAGTCCTCCCATCCCACAGATTGACGAAAAGCAATTGGGAATCGGGCCAAATCCTCAGAGAGGAAGATTCGTCCATGGCCCATGAGGCCTCCCCGACATTCCACGGCCATCACTGATACAAAATCCAGAGACAAAATCCTGAGCAATCGCCACAGACTCGCACTTTCTTCATATCCTGTAGAGTTCTTCTCATGGTTTGTAGATCGGGCCTGCCATACCTACGTCCCCAAACCTAAGCTGAGTTTGTGTTTTCAGACTTCTGTCCTCAAAGTCTTGGGCCACACACCCTCCAGGCTGGGCCCCTGGAGCCACACATTAGGACTGTGCCTACCAATCCATGGGAATTCTGCCCATTCCATGGTCCAAAATCGTACAAATTAGGAGAAACCTCCAACGACCCTTAGGCCATCCCAATAGTGGGGGTCACCCGGAACAAACAAGGGGTGTCTGACACCAGCTGATAATCGACCTCCACTCATACCATAGATGGATGTCCCCAGAGAAGAAGATTGAACCAGACAGGACCCTAGGCCATAATAGAATCCATTGCTATGGGTTACAGGCATGTGTCCTCAAAAGCCTGATTCCAATACGAGCATAGGTGTTTTCCTGAGGCACCCATCAGAACTAATCTCGTCTCCACAAGGAAACCTGTGCATGGGAGCCATGTCCAAAGCTTAGAAAAGTACTTCAGGTTGCCGGTGCCACCGCCCCATTCCAAGGCCCTCATGGACACAAAAACACATTAGGACACATCCTCAGGAAAGTCCATTTCAACTCAGCCACCGAGGTTGGTCCCGCAGAGCCATCAGATCTAAACTGTCTTGTTGCTAGGAGAAAATTGGAATGCGAGGCGGGCTTCCCAGGCATCCATCCGCGAACGGTGCTCTGGAGTCATTCCATATGGGATGTCCTGGAGCTGTCCAACAGGTCTCAATTGTCCGGAAGAAGGAATCCTGGAAGGGGGCATCCCACAACTCCCAACGGGGGAAACCTCAATGGTCTCGAGATTCCGCTCCCTTCATGAAGCGGCCGTCATGCTCAGAAACTCCCACCTGAGCCAAAGTCTGATCCTCGCCCTGACTTCAGATGCATGAGATATTGGTTCAGATCTGCAGGGGGTACCTGCCGTGCCCTCGCCCTGAAACCCAAGTCTAGCTTGTCTTCTCAGACTTCCATCCTCACACTCCTGGCCCCAAAGCCCTCAAGTTTGGCAATTCCGGACCCACAATGCAGCACTCTGCCTGCCCTCTAGAAAAAAAAAAATTACTGCCTCATGAGCTGCCCAGGCACCTTAAATGAGGGTAAACCTACACAGCACTCGACTTTACCCAAATTATATAGTCTAACCTGGGCACTCATGCACTGTCGAACACATCCTGAGCCCGGACCTCCTGACCAACACCCAGAAAGCTGACCGCACACTGAGCACATAAAACCCGCCATGGCCTTAGGTCATCATCTCTTCCCTACCTCAGTTTTCAGGCTTCAGAACCGAGACCTTATCTCCAATCACTGCCCAGGGGTGAGTCTGATGCAGAAATCAGAACTCCTCCTTACCCATGGCAAGAACCCTGTGGTTGGCACGTTGTCCAACGATCAGTGTAGGAGAAACCCTGAGGCCCCGCCCATTCTTGAGTGCGACGAGGGCATACACACGCATTGTGACCCTCAGCATGAGTCCTGTCCTCTAGTAAGTCCTCTCAGTGGCTGGACCATTAGATGTCATAATGGGCTTGACATGTCCCTAGGCCCCAATCTTTAACCAGATTTCTGATTGTCCAGTCGCCCCTCCTAGGGCTCTACTCTGAAATCCCTCATTTGGTGGGACACCTGAGGTTAAAAAAGAAAACAACAACAACAACAACTACAAAATAAAACGGACTTCTTCCAGCCCACAGAATGAACCCAAACTCTTTGGACAGGGCCAAACCACCAGAGAGTAAGACTCGTCCATTTCCCATGAAGTCACCCAGAAATTCCACGACCATGAGTGACACGATATCCCGAGACAAAAACTTGAGCAGGAGCCTCACACTCGCCCTTATTTCAAATCCCGAAAAGTTCTCCTCATGGTCTGTAGATCAGTCCTGCCATACCTATGACCTGAAACATAAGCCGAGTTTGTGTTTTCAGACGACTGTCCAAAAAGGGCTGGACTACACAACCTACAGGCTCAGGCCCCTGGAGCCAAACCTGAGGACTGTACTTGCCCTCTCCAAGGGAATTGTGTGTGCCCATTCCAATGGCCACAACCCTTCTAATAGGATAAACCTCCAAAGTCCCTGATATATCTCAATAGTGGTAGCTTCCCAGGAAAAACAGGGGCAATCTGAGCCCAAATGAGCCCCTACCTGCACTCAGACCCATAGACAGATGTCCTCAGAGGTAAAAAGGAAAGAACAGGCCCCTAGGCACTAATCAGATCCATTGCTTTGGTTTCCAGGCATCTCTTTTCAGAGGCCTGGATTTCAAAAGCAGCATATAGCTGTTTCTTGTTTCACCCATCAGAAAACATCTCATCTACACATGGGAAACTTGCACGTTGGAGCTGTGTCAAAGCCTCTGTTTAGGAGAACCCTTTAGGGCCCCAGTGCCACCGCTTCATTCCAAGGTCTCCATAGACACAAAAGCACATTCGGACCCATCCCCAGGGGTGTGCATTTCAACTCAGCATCCTCGGTAGCTCCCCACAGATCCAGGAGATCTAAACTGTCTTGTTGCTAGGAGACAATTGGAATGCGAGGTGGGCTACCCAGCCATCCATCCTTAGAACCCTGCTCAGAATCATTGGCCTGGAGCCAAACAACAGGTCTCAATTGTCCTGCCGAAGACTCTCTGCAGTTTGGAGCTTCTCACAACTCCCATCATGGGAATACCCCCATGGCCTCGTGATGCCCCCCCATTCATGAAGGGGCCATCAGGGACAGAAACTCCAACCTGAGCGATCGTCTGATCCTCGCCCTGACTTCAGATGCACGAGATCTCGATTCAGGTCTATAGATTGTGCCTGCCATGGCCTCACCCAGAAACCTAAGCCTAGCTTGTGTTCTCAGACTTTTGTCGTCAGACTACTGGCCCACAAGGCCTCCAGTTTGGCAATCCAGAACTAAAATGCAGCACTCTGCCTGCCCTCCAGATAAAAAACATTGTCCTCTGGGGCTACCCAGTAACCCCAAATGAGGATCAACCTGCACCGACCTTGGCTGTACCCCAAATACATAGGCTGAACAGGGCACTAATGCCCTTTCTGACACAGCCTGAGCATGGACCCCCTGGCCCCTCCCAGACAGCTGGCCGCACACTGAGCACATCGAGCCGCCATGGCCTTAGGTCGTCATCTCTTCCCAACCTCGGTTTTCAGGTTTCAGAACCTAGACCTTATCTCCAATCACTGTCCATGTTGAAGGTGATGCAGAAATCAGAACTCCTTCCCCATGGCAAGAAACCTTGTGGTTGGCATGTTGTCCAACGTTCAGTGTCCTTGAAACCAGTGTGGCCCATGAGGCCCCGCCCATGCTCGCGGGCCACATTGGTCACAAACACACATTGTGACCCTCAGGCTGAGCCCAGTCCACAAGTAAGGCCACTCAGTGGCTGGATGAAGAGATAGCATATTGGGCTTGCCATACCCCTAGGCCCCAATCTTTAACCATAGTTCGGATTGTCCCTTCAGTCTTCCCCACGGCTTTGCTTTGGAATTCCTCTTTTGGTGGGACACCTGAGGTAACAAAACTGAAATCAGTCCTCCCATCCCACAGATTGACGAAAAGCAATTGGGAATCGGGCCAAATCCTCAGAGAGGAAGATTCCTCCATGGCCCATGAGGCCTCCCCGACATTCCACGGCCATCACTGATACAAAATCCACAGACAAAAGCCAGAGCAATCGCCACAGACTCGCACTTTCTTCATATCCTGTAGAGTTCTTCTCATGGTTTGTAGATCGGGCCTGCCATACCTACGTCCCCAAACCTAAGCTGAGTTTGTGTTTTCAGACTTCTGTCCTCAAAGTCTTGGGCCACACACCCTCCAGGCTGGGCCCCTGGAGCCACACATTAGGACTGTGCCTACCAATCCATGGGAATTCTGCCCATTCCATGGTCCAAAATCGTACAAATTAGGAGAAACCTCCAACGACCCTTAGGCCATCCCAATAGTGTGGGTCACCCGGAACAAACAAGGGGTGTCTGACACCAGCTGATAATCGACCTCCACTCATACCATAGATGGATGTCCCCAGAGAAGAAGATTGAACCAGACAGGACCCTAGGCCATAATAGGATCCATTGCTATGGGTTACAGGCATGTGTCCTCAAAAGCCTGATTCCAATACGAGCATAGGGGTTTCCCTGAGGCACCCATCAGAACTCATCTCGTCTCCACAAGGAAACCTGTGCATGGGAGCCATGTCCAAAGCTTAGGAAAGTACTTCAGGTTGCCGGTGCCACTGCGCCATTCCAAGGCCCTCATGAACACAAAAACACATTAGGACACATCCTCAGGAAAGTCCATTTCAACTCAGCCACCGAGGTTGCTCCCGCAGAGCCATCAAATCTAAACTGTCTTGTTGCTAGGAGACAATTGGAATGCGAGGCGGGCTTCCCAGGCATCCATCCGCGAATGGTGCTCTGGAGTCATTCCATATGGGATGTCCTGGAGCTGTCCAACAGGTCTCCATTGTCCGGAAGAAGGAATCCTGGAAGGGGGCATCCCTCAACTCCCAACGTGGGAAAACCTCAATGGTCTCGAGATTTCGCTCCCTTCATGAAGCGGCCGTCATGCTCAGAAATTCCCACCTGAGCCAACGTCTGATCCTCGCCCTGACTTCAGATGCATGAGATATAGGTTCAGATCTGCAGGGGGTACCTGCCGTGCCCTCGCCCTGAAACCCAAGTCTAGCTTGTCTTCTCAGACTTCCATCCTCACACTCCTGGCCCCAAAGTCCTCAAGTTTGGCAATTCCGGACCCACAATGCAGCACTCTGCCTGCCCTCTAGAAAAAAAAATTATTGCCTCATGAGCTGCCCAGGCACCTTAAATGAGGGTAAACCTACACAGCACTCGACTTTACCCAAATTATATAGTCTAACCTGGGCACTCATGCACTGTCGAACACATCCTGAGCCCGGACCTCCTGACCAACACCCAGAAAGCTGACCGCACACTGAGCAAATAAAACCCGCCATGGCCTTAGGTCATCATCTCTTCCCTACCTCAGTTTTCAGGCTTCAGAACCGAGACCTTATCTCCAATCACTGCCCAGGGGTGAGTCTGATGCAGAAATCAGAACTCCTCCTTACCCATGGCAAGAACCCTTGTGGTTGGCACGTTGTCCAACGATCAGTGTAGGAGAAACCCTGAGGCCCCGCCCATTCTTGAGTGCGACGAGGGCATACACACGCATTGTGACCCTCAGCATGAGTCCTGTCCTCTAGTAAGTCCTCTCAGTGGCTGGACCATTAGATGTCATAATGGGCTTGACATGTCCCAAGGCCCCAATCATTAACCAGATTTCTGATTGTCCAGTCGCCCCTCCTAGGGCTCTACTCTGAAATCCCTCATTTGGTGGGACACCTGAGGTTAAAAAAGAAAACAACAACAACAACAACAACAAAATAAAACGGACTTCTTCCAGCCCACAGAATGAACCCAAACTCTTTGGACGGGGCCTAACCACCAGAGAGTAAGACTCGTCCATTTCCCATGAAGTCACCCAGAAATTCCACGACCATGAGTGACACGATATCCCGAGACAAAAACTTGAGCAGGAGCCTCACACTCGCCCTTCGTTCAAATCCCGAAAAGTTCTCCTCATGGTCTGTAGATCAGTCCTGCCATACCTATGACCTGAAACATAAGCCGAGTTTGTGTTTTCAGACAACTGTCCAAAAAGGGCTGGACTACACAACCTACAGGCTCAGGCCCCTGGAGCCAAACCTGAGGACTGTACTTGCCCTCTCCAAGGGAATCGTGTGTGCCCATTCCAATGGCCACAACCCTTCTAATAGTATAAACCTCCAAAGTCCCTGATATATCTCAATAGTGGTAGCTTCCCAGGAAAAACAGGGGCAATCGGAGCCCAAATGAGCCCCTACCTGCACTCAGACCCATAGACAGATGTCCTCAGAGGTAAAAAGGAAAGAACAGGCCCCTAGGCACTAATCAGATCCATTGCTTTGGTTTCCAGGCATCTCTCCTCAGAGGCCTGGATTTCAAAAGCAGCATATAGCTGTTTCTTGTTTCACCCATCAGAAAACATCTCATCTACACATGGGAAACTTGCACGTTGGAGCTGTGTCAAAGCCTCTGTTTAGGAGAACCCTTTAGGGCCCCAGTGCCACCGCTTCATTCCAAGGTCTCCATAGACACAAAAGCACATTTGGACCCATCCCCAGGGGTGTGCATTTCAACTCAGCATCCTCGGGAGCTCCCCACAGATCCAGGAGATCTAAACTGTCTTGTTGCTAGGAGACAATTGGAATGCGAGGTGGGCTACCTAGCCATCCATCCTTAGAACCCTGCTCAGAATCATTGGCCTGGAGCCAAACAACAGGTCTCAATTGTCCTGCCGAAGACTCTCTGCAGTTTGGAGCTTCTCACAACTCCCATCATGGGAAAACCCCCATGGCCTCGTGATGCCCCCCCATTCATGAAGGGGCCATCAGGGACAGAAACTCCAACCTGAGCGATCGTCTGATCCTCGCCCTGACTTCAGATGCACGAGATCTCGATTCAGGTCTGTAGATTGTGCCTGCCATGGCCTCACCCAGAAACCTAAGCCTAGCTTGTGTTCTCAGACTTTTGTCGTCAGACTACTGGCCCACAAGGCCTCCAGTTTGGCAATCCAGAACTAAAATGCAGCACTCTGCCTGCCCTCCAGATAAAAAACATTGTCCTCTGGGGCTACCCAGTAACCCCAAATGAGGATCAACCTGCACCGACCTTGGCTGTACCCCAAATACATAGGCTGACCAGGGCACTAATGCCCTTTCTGACACAGCCTGAGCCTGGACCCCCTGGCCCCTCCCAGACAGCTGGCCGCACACTGAGCACATCGAGCCGCCATGGCCTTAGGTCGTCATCTCTTCCCAACCTCGGTTTTCTGGTTTCAGAACCTAGACCTTATCTCCAATCACTGTCCATGTTGAAGGTGATGCAGAAATCAGAACTCCTTCCCCATGGCAAGAAACCTTGTGGTTGGCATGTTGTCCAACGTTCAGTGTCGTTGAAACCAGTGTGGCCCATGAGGCCCCGCCCATGCTCGCGGGCCACATAGGTCACAAACACACATTGTGACCCTCAGGCTGAGCCCAGTCCTCAAGTAAGGCCACTCAGTGGCTGGATGAAGAGATAGCATATTGGGCTTGCCGTGCCCCTAGGCCCCAATCTTTAACCATAGTACGGATTGTCCCTTCAGTCTTCCCCACGGCGTTGCTTTGGAATTCCTCTTTTGGTGGGACACCTGAGGTAACAAAACTGAAATGAGTCCTCCCATCCCACAGATTGACGAAAAGCAATTGGGAATCGGGCCAAATCCTCCGAGAGGAAGATTCGTCCATGGCCCATGAGGCCTCCCCGACATTCCACGGCCATCACTGATACAAAATCCAGAGACAAAAGCCTGAGCAATCGCCACAGACTCGCACTTTCTTCATATCCTGTAGAGTTCTTCTCATGGTTTGTAGATCGGGCCTGCCATACCTACGTCCCCAAACCTAAGCTGAGTTTGTGTTTTCAGACTTCTGTCCTCAAAGTCTTGGGCCACACACCCTCCAGGCTGGGCCCCTGGAGCCACACATTAGGACTGTGCCTACCAATCCATGGGAATTCTGCCCATTCCATGGTCCAAAATCGTACAAATTAGGAGAAACCTCCAACGACACTTAGGCCATCCCAATAGTGTGGGTCACCCGGAACAAACAAGGGGTGTCTGACACCAGCTGATAATCGACCTCCACTCATACCATAGATGGATGTCCCCAGAGAAGAAGATTGAACCAGACAGGACCCTAGGCCATAATAGGATCCATTGCTATGGGTTACAGGCATGTGTCCTCAAAAGCCTGATTCCAATACGAGCATAGGGGTTTTCCTGAGGCACCCATCAGAACTCATCTCGTCTCCACAAGGAAACCTGTGCATGGGAGCCATGTCCAAAGCTTAGGAAAGTACTTCAGGTTGCCGGTGCCACCGCCCCATTCCAAGGCCCTCATGGACACAAAAACACATTAAGAAACATCCTCAGGAAAGTCCATTTCAACTCAGCCACCGAGGTTGCTCCCGCAGAGCCATCAGATCTAAACTGTCTTGTTGCTAGGAGACAATTGGAATGCGAGGCGGGCTTCCCAGGCATCCATCCGCGAACGGTGCTCTGGAGTCATTCCATATGGGATGTCCTGGAGCTGTCCAACAGGTCTCAATTGTCCGGAAGAAGGAATCCTGGAAGGGGGCATCCCACAACTCCCAACGGGGGAAAACCTCAATGGTCTCGAGATTCCGCTCCCTTCATGAAGAGGCCGTCATGTTCAGAAACTCCCACCTGAGCCAACGTCTGATCCTCGCCCTGACTTCAGATGCATGAGATATTGGTTCAGATCTGCAGGGGGTACCTGCCGTGCCCTCGCCCTGAAAACCCAAGTCTAGCTTGTCTTCTCAGACTTCCATCCTCACACTCCTGGCCCCAAAGCCCTCAAGTTTGGCAATTCCAGACACACAATGCAGCACTCTGCCTGCCCTCTAGAAAAAAAAATTATTGCCTCATGAGCTGCCCAGGCACCTTAAATGAGGGTAAACCTACACAGCACTCGACTTTACCCAAATTATATAGTCTAACCTGGGCACTCATGCACTGTCGAACACATCCTGAGCCCGGACCTCCTGACCAACACCCAGAAAGCTGACCGCACACTGAGCACATAAAACCCGCCATGGCCTTAGGTCATCATCTCTTCCCTACCTCAGTTTTCAGGCTTCAGAACCGAGACCTTATCTCCAATCACTGCCCAGGGGTGAGTCTGATGCAGAAATCAGAACTCCTCCTTACCCATGGCAAGAACCCTTGTGGTTGGCACGTTGTCCAACGATCAGTGTAGGAGAAACCCTGAGGCCCCGCCCATTCTTGAGTGCGACGAGGGCATACACACGCATTGTGACCCTCAGCATGAGTCCTGTCCTCTAGTAAGTCCTCTCAGTGGCTGGACCATTAGATGTCATAATGGGCTTGACATGTCCCTAGGCCCCAATTTTTAACCAGATTTCTGATTGTCCAGTAGCCCCTCCTAGGGCTCTACTCTGAAATCCCTCATTTGGTGGGACACCTGAGGTTAAAAAAGAAAACAACAACAACAACAACAACAACAACAAAATAAAACGGACTTCTTCCAGCCCACAGAATGAATCCAAACTCTTTGGATGGGGCCAAACCACCAGAGAGTAAGACTCGTCCATTTCCCATGAAGTCACCCAGAAATTCCACGACCATGAGTGACACGATATCCCGAGACAAAAACTTGAGCAGGAGCCTCACACTCGCCCTTCTTTCAAATCACGAAAAGTTCTCCTCATGGTCTGTAGATCAGTCCTGCCATACCTATGACCTGAAACATAATCCGAGTTTGTGTTTTCAGACAACTGTCCAAAAAGGGCTGGACTACACAACCTACAGGCTCAGGCCCCTGGAGCCAAACCTGAGGACTGTACTTACCCTCTCCAAGGGAATCGTGTGTGCCCATTCCAATGGCCACAACCCTTCTAATAGTATAAACCTCCAAAGTCCCTGATATATATCAATAGTGGTAGCTTCCCAGGAAAAACAGGGGCAATCTGAGCCCAAATGAGCCCCTACCTGCACTCAGACCCATAGACAGATGTCCTCAGAGGTAAAAAGGAAAGAACAGGCCCCTAGGCAATAATCAGATCCATTGCTTTGGTTTCCAGGCATCTCTCCTCAGAGGCCTGGATTTCAAAAGCAGCATATAGCTGTTTCTTGTTTCACCCATCAGAAAACATCTCATCTACACATGGGAAACTTGCACGTTGGAGCTGTGACAAAGCCTCTGTTTAGGAGAACACTTTAGGGCCCCAGTGCCACCGCTTCATTCCAAGGTCTCCATAGACACAAAAGCACATTCGGACCCATCCCCAGGGGTGTGCATTTCAACTCAGCATCCTCGGTAGCTCCCCACAGATCCAGGAGATCTAAACTGTCTTGTTGCTAGGAGACAATTGGAATGCGAGGTGGGCTACCCAGCCATCCATCCTTAGAACCCTGCTCAGAATCATTGGCCTGGAGCCAAACAACAGGTCTCAATTGTCCTGCCGAAGACTCTCTGCAGTTTGGAGCTTCTCACAACTCCCATCATGGGAAAACCCCCATGGCCTCGTGATGCCCCCCCATTCATGAAGGGGCCATCAGGGACAGAAACTCCAACCTGAGCAATCGTCTGATCCTCGCCCTGACTTCAGATGCACGGGATCTCGATTCAGGTCTGTAGATTGTGCCTGCCATGGCCTCACCCAGAAACCTAAGCCTAGCTTGTGTTCTCAGACTTTTGTCGTCAGACTACTAGCCCACAAGGCCTCCAGTTTGGCAATCCAGAACTACAATGCAGCACTCTGCCTGCCCTCCAGATAAAAAACATTGTCCTCTGGGGCTACCCAGTAACCCCAAATGAGGATCAACCTGCACCGACCTTGGCTGTACCCCAAATACATAGGCTGACCAGGGCACTAAAGCCCTTTCTGACACAGCCTGAGCCTGGACCCCCTGGCCCCTCCCAGACAGCTGGCCGCACACTGAGCACATCGAGCCGCCATGGCCTTAGGTCGTCATCTCTTCCCAACCTCGGTTTTCAGGTTTCAGAACCTAGACCTTATCTCCAATCACTGTCCATGTTGAAGGTGATGCAGAAATCAGAACTCCTTCCCCATGGCAAGAAACCTTGTGGTTGGCATGTTGTCCAACGTTCAGTGTCATTGAAACCAGTGTGGCCCATGAGGCCCCGCCCATGCTCGCGGGCCACATTGGTCACAAACACACATTGTGACCCTCAGGCTGAGCCCAGTCCTCAAGTAAGGCCACTCAGTGGCTGGATGAAGAGATAGCATATTGGGCTTGCCATGCCCCTAGGCCCCAATCTTTAACCATAGTTCGGATTGTCCCTTCAGTCTTCCCCACGGCTTTGCTTTGGAATTCCTCTTTTGGTGGGACACCTGAGGTAACAAAACTGAAATGAGTCCTCCCATCCCACAGATTGACGAAAAGCAATTGGGAATCGGGCCAAATCCTCAGAGAGGAAGATTCCTCCATGGCCCATGAGGCCTCCCCGACATTCCACGGCCATCACTGATACAAAATCCAGAGACAAAAGCCTGAGCAATCGCCACAGACTCGCACTTTCTTCATATCTTGTAGAGTTCTTCTCATGGTTTGTAGATCGGGCCTGCCATACCTACGTCCCCAAACCTAAGCTGAGTTTGTGTTTTCAGACTTCTGTCCTCAAAGTCTTGGGCCACACACCCTCCAGGCTGGGCCCCTGGAGCCACACATTAGGACTGTGCCTACCAATCCATGGGAATTCTGCCCATTCCATGGTCCAAAATCGTACAAATTAGGAGAAACCTCCAACGACCCTTAGGCCATCCCAATAGTGTGGGTCACCCGGAACAAACAAGGGGTGTCTGACACCAGCTGATAATCGACCTCCACTCATACCATAGATGGATGTCCCCAGAGAAGAAGATTGAACCAGACAGGACCCTAGGCCATAATAGGATCCATTGCTATGGGTTACAGGCATGTGTCCTCAAAAGCCTGATTCCAATACGAGCATAGGGGTTTTCCTGAGGCACCCATCAGAACTCATCTCGTCTCCACAAGGAAACCTGTGCATGGGAGCCATGTCCAAAGCTTAGGAAAGTACTTCAGGTTGCCGGTGCCACCGCCCCATTCCAAGGCCCTCATGGACACAAAAACACATTAAGAAACATCCTCAGGAAAGTCCATTTCAACTCAGCCACCGAGGTTGCTCCCGCAGAGCCATCAGATCTAAACTGTCTTGTTGCTAGGAGACAATTGGAATGCGAGGCGGGCTTCCCAGGCATCCATCCGCGAACGGTGCTCTGGAGTCATTCCATATGGGATGTCCTGGAGCTGTCCAACAGGTCTCAATTGTCCGGAAGAAGGAATCCTGGAAGGGGGCATCCCACAACTCCCAACGTGGGAAAACCTCAATGGTCTCGAGATTCCGCTCCCTTCATGAAGCGGCCGTCATGCTCAGAAACTCCCACCTGAGCCAACGTCTGATCCTCGCCCTGACTTCAGATGCATGAGATATTGGTTCAGATCTGCAGGGGGTACCTGCCGTGCCCTTGCCCTGAAAACCCAAGTCTAGCTTGTCTTCTCAGACTTCCATCCTCACACTCCTGGGCCCAAAGCCCTCAAGTTTGGCAATACCAGACACACAATGCAGCACTCTGCCTGCTCTCTAGAAAAAAAAATTATTGCCTCATGAGCTGCCCAGGCACCTTAAATGAGGGTAAACCTACACAGCACTCGACTTTACCCAAATTATATAGTCTAACCTGGGCACTCATGCACTGTCGAACACATCCTGAGCCCGGACCTCCTGACCAACACCCAGAAAGCTGACCGCACACTGAGCACATAAAACCCGCCATGGCCTTAGGTCATCATCTCTTCCCTACCTCAGTTTTCAGGCTTCAGAACCGAGACCTTATCTCCAATCACTGCCCAGGGGTGAGTCTGATGCAGAAATCAGAACTCCTCCTTACCCATGGCAAGAACCCTTGTGGTTGGCACGTTGTCCAACGATCAGTGTAGGAGAAACCCTGAGGCCCCGCCCATTCTTGAGTGCGACGAGGGCATACACACGCATTGTGACCCTCAGCATGAGTCCTGTCCTCTAGTAAGTCCTCTCAGTGGCTGGACCATTAGATGTCATAATGGGCTTGACATGTCCCTAGGCCCCAATTTTTAACCAGATTTCTGATTGTCCAGTAGCCCCTCCTAGGGCTCTACTCTGAAATCCCTCATTTGGTGGGACACCTGAGGTTAAAAAAGAAAACAACAACAACAACAACAACAACAACAAAATAAAACGGACTTCTTCCAGCCCACAGAATGAACCCAAACTCTTTGGATGGGGCCAAACCACCAGAGAGTAAGACTCGTCCATTTCCCATGAAGTCACCCAGAAATTCCACGACCATGAGTGACACGATATCCCGAGACAAAAACTTGAGCAGGAGCCTCACACTCGCCCTTCTTTCAAATCCCGAAAAGTTCTCCTCATGGTCTGTAGATCAGTCCTGCCATACCTATGACCTGAAACATAAGCCGAGTTTGTGTTTTCAGACAACTGTCCAAAAAGGGCTGGACTACACAACCTACAGGCTCAGGCCCCTGGAGCCAAACCTGAGGACTGTACTTGCCCTCTCCAAGGGAATCGTGTGTGCCCATTCCAATGGCCACAACCCTTCTAATAGGATAAACCTCCAAAGTCCCTGATATATCTCAATAGTGGTAGCTTCCCAGGAAAAACAGGGGCAGTCGGAACCCAAATGAGCCCCTACCTGCACTCAGACCCATAGACAGATGTCCTCAGAGGTAAAAAGGAAAGAACAGGCCCCTAGGGACTAATCAGATCCATTGCTTTGGTTTCCAGGCATCTCTCCTCAGAGGCCTGGATTTCAAAAGCAGCATATAGCTGTTTCTTGTTTCACCCATCAGAAAACAACTCATCTACACATGGGAAACTTGCACGTTGGAGCTGTGTCAAAGCCTCTGTTTAGGAGAACCCTTTAGGGCCCCAGTGCCACCGCTTCATCCCAAGGTCTCCAAAGACACAAAAGCACATTCGGACCCATCCCCAGGGGTGTGCATTTTAACTCAGCATCCTCGGTAGCTCCCCACAGATCCAGGAGATCTAAACTGTCTTGTTGCTAGGAGACAATTGGAATGCGAGGTGGGCTACCCAGCCATCCATCCTTAGAACCCTGCTCAGAATCATTGGCCTGGAGCCAAACAACAGGTCTCAATTGTCCTGCCGAAGACTCTCTGCAGTTTGGAGCTTCTCACAACTCCCATCATGGGAAAACCCCCATGGCCTCGTGATGCCCCCCCATTCATGAAGGGGCCATCAGGGACAGAAACTCCAACCTGAGCGATCGTCTGATCCTCGCCCTGACTTCAGATGCACGAGATCTCGATTCAGGTCTGTAGATTGTGCCTGCCATGGCCTCACCCAGAAACCTAAGCCTAGCTTGTGTTCTCAGACTTTTGTCGTCAGACTACTGGCCCACAAGGCCTCCAGTTTGGCAATCCAGAACTAAAATGCAGCACTCTGCCTGCCCTCCAGATAAAAAACATTGTCCTCTGGGGCTACCCAGTAACCCCAAATGAGGATCAACCTGCACCGACCTTGGCTGTACCCCAAATACATAGGCTGACCAGGGCACTAATGCCCTTTCTGACACAGCCTGAGCCTGGACCCCCTGGCCCCTCCCAGACAGCTGGCCGCACACTGAGCACATCGAGCCGCCATGGCCTTAGGTCGTCATCTCTTCCCAACCTCGGTTTTCAGGTTTCAGAACCTAGACCTTATCTCCAATCACTGTCCATGTTGAAGGTGATGCAGAAATCAGAACTCCTTCCCCATGGCAAGAAACCTTGTGGTTGGCATGTTGTCCAACGTTCAGTGTCGTTGAAACCAGTGTGGCCCATGAGGCCCCGCCCATGCTCGCGGGCCACATTGGTCACAAACACACATTGTGACCCTCAGGCTGAGCCCAGTCCTCAAGTAAGGCCACTCAGTGGCTGGAGGAAGAGATAGCATATTGGGCTTGCCATGTCCCTAGGCCCCAATCTTTAACCATAGTTCGGATTGTCCCTTCAGTCTTCCCCACGGCTTTGCTTTGGAATTCCTCTTTTGGTGGGACACCTGAGGTAACAAAACTGAAATGAGTCCTCCCATCCCACAGATTGACGAAAAGCAATTGGGAATCGGGCCAAATCCTCAGAGAGGAAGATTCGTCCATGGCCCATGAGGCCTCCCCGACATTCCACGGCCATCACTGATACAAAATCCAGAGACAAAAGCCTGAGCAATCGCCACAGACTCGCACTTTCTTCATATCTTGTAGAGTTCTTCTCATGGTTTGTAGATCGGGCCTGCCATACCTACGTCCCCAAACCTAAGCTGAGTTTGTGTTTTCAGACTTCTGTCCTCAAAGTCTTGGGCCACACACCCTCCAGGCTGGGCCCCTGGAGCCACACATTAGGACTGTGCCTACCAATCCATGGGAATTCTGCCCATTCCATGGTCCAAAATCGTACAAATTAGGAGAAACCTCCAACGACCCTTAGGCCATCCCAATAGTGTGGGTCACCCGGAACAAACAAGGGGTGTCTGACACCAGCTGATAATCGACCTCCACTCATACCATAGATGGATGTCCCCAGAGAAGAAGATTGAACCAGACAGGACCCTAGGCCATAATAGGATCCATTGCTATGTGTTACAGGCATGTGTCCTCAAAAGCCTGATTCCAATACGAGCATAGGGGTTTTCCTGAGGCACCCATCAGAACTCATCTCGTCTCCACAAGGAAACCTGTGCATGGGAGCCATGTCCAAAGCTTAGGAAAGTACTTCAGGTTGCCGGTGCCACCGCCCCATTCCAAGGCCCTCATGGACACAAAAACACATTAGGACACATCCTCAGGAAAGTCCATTTCAACTCAGCCACCGAGGTTGCTCCCGCAGAGCCATCAGATCTAAACTGTCTTGTTGCTAGGAGACAATTGGAATGCGAGGCGGGCTTCCCAGGCATCCATCCGCGAACGGTGCTCTGGAGTCATTCCATATGGGATGTCCTGGAGCTGTCCAACAGGTCTCAATTGTCCGGAAGAAGGAATCCTGGAAGGGGGCATCCCACAACTCCCAACGTGGGAAAACCTCAATGGTCTCGAGATTCCGCTCCCTTCATGAAGCGGCCGTCATGCTCAGAAACTCCCACCTGAGCCAACGTCTGATCCTCGCCCTGACTTCAGATGCATGAGATATTGGTTCAGATCTGCAGGGGGTACCTGCCGTGCCCTCGCCCTGAAAACCCAAGTCTAGCTTGTCTTCTCAGACTTCCATCCTCACACTCCTGGCCCCAAAGCCCTCAAGTTTGGCAATTCCAGACACACAATGCAGCACTCTGCCTGCCCTCTAGAAAAAAAAATTATTGCCTCATGAGCTGCCCAGGCACCTTAAATGAGGGTAAACCTACACAGCACTCGACTTTACCCAAATTATATAGTCTAACCTGGGCACTCATGCACTGTCGAACACATCCTGAGCCCGGACCTCCTGACCAACACCCAGAAAGCTGACCGCACACTGAGCACATAAAACCCGCCATGGCCTTAGGTCATCATCTCTTCCCTACCTCAGTTTTCAGGCTTCAGAACCGAGACCTTATCTCCAATCACTGCCCAGGGGTGAGTCTGATGCAGAAATCAGAACTCCTCCTTACCCATGGCAAGAACCCTTGTGGTTGGCACGATGTCCAACGATCAGTGTAGGAGAAACCCTGAGGCCCCGCCCATTCTTGAGTGCGACGAGGGCATACACACGCATTGTGACCCTCAGCATGAGTCCTGTCCTCTAGTAAGTCCTCTCAGTGGCTGGACCATTAGATGTCATAATGGGCTTGACATGTCCCTAGGCCCCAATTTTTAACCAGATTTCTGATTGTCCAGTCGCCCCTCCTAGGGCTCTACTCTGAAATCCCTCATTTGGTGGGACACCTGAGGTTAAAAAAGAAAACAACAACAACAACAACAACAAAATAAAACGGACTTCTTCCAGCCCACAGAATGAACCCAAACTCTTTGGACGGGGCCAAACCACCAGAGAGTAAGACTCGTCCATTTCCCATGAAGTCACCCAGAAATTCCACGACCATGAGTGACACGATATCCCGAGACAAAAACTTGAGCAGGAGCCTCACACTCGCCCTTCTTTCAAATCCCAAAAAGTTCTCCTCATGGTCTGTAGATCAGTCCTGCCATACCTATGACCTGAAACATAAGCCGAGTTTGTGTTTTCAGACAACTGTCCAAATAGGGCTGGACTACACAACCTACAGGCTCAGGCCCCTGGAGCCAAACCTGAGGACTGTACTTGCCCTCTCCAAGGGAATTGTGTGTGCCCATTCCAATAGCTACAACCCTTCTAATAGGATAAACCTCCAAAGTCCCTGATATATCTCAATAGTGGTAGCTTCCCAGGAAAAACAGGGGCAATCGGAGACCAAATGAGCCCCTACCTGCACTCAGACCCATAGACAGATGTCCTCAGAGGTAAAAAGGAAAGAACAGGCCCCTAGGGACTAATCAGATCCATTGCTTTGGTTTCCAGGCATCTCTCCTCAGAGGCCTGGATTTCAAAAGCAGCATATAGCTGTTTCTTGTTTCACCCATCAGAAAACAACTCATCTACACATGGGAAACTTGCACGTTGGAGCTGTGACAAAGCCTCTGTTTAGGAGAACCCTTTAGGGCCCCAGTGCCACCGCTTCATCCCAAGGTCTCCAAAGACACAAAAGCACATTCGGACCCATCCCCAGGGGTGTGCATTTTAACTCAGCATCCTCGGTAGCTCCCCACAGATCCAGGAGATCTAAACTGTCTTGTTGCTAGGAGACAATTGGAATGCGAGGTGGGCTACCCAGCCATCCATCCTTAGAACCCTGCTCAGAATAATTGGCCTGGAGCCAATCAACAGGTCTCAATTGACCTGCAGAAGACTCTCTGCAGTTTGGAGCTTCTCACAACTCCCATCGTGGGAAAACACCCATGGCCTCGAGATGCCCCCCCCCATTCATGAAGGGGCCATCAGGGACAGAAACTCCAACCTGAGCGATCGTCTGATCCTCGCCCTGACTTCAGATGCACGAGATCTTGATTCAGGTCTGTAGATTGTGCCTGCCATGGCCTCACCCAGAAACCTAAGCCTAGCTTGTGTTCTCAGACTTTTGTCGTCAGACTACTGGCCCACAAGGCCTCCAGTTTGGCAATCCAGAACTAAAATGCAGCACTCTGCCTGCCCTCCAGATAAAAAACATTGTCCTCTGGGTCTACCCAGTAACCCCAAATGAGGATCAACCTCCACCGACCTTGGCTGTACCCCAAATACATAGGCTGACCAGGGCACTAATGCCCTTTCTGACACAGCCTGAGCCTGGACCCCCTGGCCCCTCCCAGACAGCTGGCCGCACACTGAGCACATCGAGCCGCCATGGCCTTAGGTCGTCATCTCTTCCCAACCTCGGTTTTCAGGTTTCAGAACCTAGACCTTATCTCCAATCACTGCCCAGGGTTGAAGGTGATGCAGAAATCAGAACTCCTTCCCCATGGCAAGAAACCTTGTGGTTGGCATGTTGTCCAACGTTCAGTGTCGTTGAAACCAGTGTGGCCCATGAGGCCCCGCCCATGCTCGCGGGCCACATTGGTCACAAACACACATTGTGACCCTCAGGCTGAGCCCAGTCCTCAAGTAAGGCCACTCAGTGGCTGGATGAAGAGATAGCATATTGGGCTTGCCATGCCCCTAGGCCCCAATTTTTAACCATAGTTCGGATTGTCCCTTCAGTCTTCCCCACGGCTTTGCTTTGGAATTCCTCTTTTGGTGGGACACCTGAGGTAACAAAACTGAAATGAGTCCTCCCATCCCACAGATTGACGAAAAGCAATTGGGAATCGGGCCAAATCCTCAGAGAGGAAGATTCGTCCATGGCCCATGAGGCCTCCCCGACATTCCACGGCCATCACTCATACAAAATCCAGAGACAAAAGCCTGAGCAATCGCCACAGACTCGCACTTTCTTCATATCCTGTAGAGTTCTTCTCATGGTTTGTAGATCGGGCCTGCCATACCTACGTCCCCAAACCTAAGCTGAGTTTGTGTTTTCAGACTTCTGTCCTCAAAGTCTTGGGCCACACACCCTCCAGGCTGGGCCCCTGGAGCCACACATTAGGACTGTGCCTACCAATCCATGGGAATTCTGCCCATTCCATGGTCCAAAATCGTACAAATTAGGAGAAACCTCCAACGACCCTTAGGCCATCCCAATAGTGTGTGTCACCCGGAACAAACAAGGGGTGTCTGACACCAGCTGATAATCGACCTCCACTCATACCATAGATGGATGTCCCCAGAGAAGAAGATTGAACCAGACAGGACCCTAGGCCATAATAGGATCCATTGCTATGGGTTACAGGCATGTGTCCTCAAAAGCCTGATTCCTATACGAGCATAGGGGTTTTCCTGAGGCACCCATCAGAACTCATCTCGTCTCCACAAGTAAACCTGTGCATGGGAGCCATGTCCAAAGCTTAGGAAAGTACTTCAGGTTGCCGGTGCCACTGCCCCATTCCAAGGCCCTCATGGACACAAAAACACATTAGGACACATCCTCAGGAAAGTCCATTTCAACTCAGCCACCGAGGTTGCTCCCGCAGAGCCATCAGATCTAAACTGTCTTGTTGCTAGGAGAAAATTGGAATGCGAGGCGGGCTTCCCAGGCATCCATCCGCGAACGGTGCTCTGGAGTCATTCCATATGGGATGTCCTGGAGCTGTCCAACAGGTCTCAATTGTCCGGAAGAAGGAATCCTGGAAGGGGGCATCCCACAACTCTCAACGTGGGAAAACCTCAATGGTCTCGAGATTCCGCTCCCTTCATGAAGCGGCCGTCATGCTCAGAAACTCCCACCTGAGCCAACGTCTGATCCTCGCCCTGACTTCAGATGCATGAGATATTGGTTCAGATCTGCAGGGGGTACCTGCCGTGCCCTCGCCCTGAAACCCAAGTCTAGCTTGTCTTCTCAGACTTCCATCCTCACACTCCTGGCCCCAAAGCCCTCAAGTTGGCAATTCCGGACTCACAATGCAGCACTCTGCCTGCCCTCTAGAAAAAAAAAATTACTGCCTCATGAGCTGCCCAGGCACCTTAAATGAGGGTAAACCTACACAGCACTCGACTTTACCCAAATTATATAGTCTAACCTGGGCACTCATGCACTGTCGAACACATCCTGAGCCCGGACCTCCTGACCAACACCCAGAAAGCTGACCGCACACTGAGCACATAAAACCCGCCATGGCCTTAGGTCATCATCTCTTCCCTACCTCAGTTTTCAGGCTTCAGAACCGAGACCTTATCTCCAATCACTGCCCAGGGGTGAGTCTGATGCAGAAATCAGAACTCCTCCTTACCCATGGCAAGAACCCTTGTGGTTGGCACGTTGTCCAACGATCAGTGTAGGAGAAACCCTGAGGCCCCGCCCATTCTTGAGTGCGACGAGGGCATACACACTCATTGTGACCCTCAGCATGAGTCCTGTCCTCTAGTAAGTCCTCTCAGTGGCTGGACCATTAGATGTCATAATGGGCTTGACATGTCCCTAGGCCCCAATTTTTAACCAAATTTCTGATTGTCCAGTCGCCCCTCCTAGGGCTCTACTCTGAAATCCCTCATTTGGTGGGACACCTGAGGTTAAAAAAGAAAACAACAACAACAACAACAACAAAATAAAACGGACTTCTTCCAGCCCACAGAATGACCCCAAACTCTTTGGATGGGGCCAAACCACCAGAGAGTAAGACTCGTCCATTTCCCATGAAGTCACCCAGAAATTCCACGACCATGAGTGACACGATATCCCGAGACAAAAACTTGAGCAGGAGCCTCACACTCGCCCTTCTTTCAAATCCCGAAAAGTTCTCCTCATGGTCTGTAGATCAGTCCTGCCATACCTATGACCTGAAACATAAGCCGAGTTTGTGTTTTCAGACAACTGTCCAAAAAGGGCTGGACTACACAACCTACAGGCTCAGGCCCCTGGAGCCAAACCTGAGGACTGTACTTGCCCTCTCCAAGGGAATTGTGTGTGCCCATTCCAATGGCCACAACCCTTCTAATAGGATAAACCTCCAAAGTCCCTGATATATCTCAATAGTGGTAGCTTCCCAGGAAAAACAGGGGCAATCGGAGCCCAAATGAGCCCCTACCTGCACTCAGACCCATAGACAGATGTCCTCAGAGGTAAAAAGGAAAGAACAGGCCCCTAGGCACTAATCAGATCCATTGCTTTGGTTTCCAGGCATCTCTCCTCAGAGGCCTGGATTTCAAAAGCAGCATATAGCTGTTTCTTGGCTCACCCATCAGAAAACATCTCATCTACACATGGGAAACTTGCACGTTGGAGCTGTGTCAAAGCCTCTGTTTAGGAGAACCCTTTAGGGTCCCAGTGCCACCGCTTCATTCCAAGGTCTCCATAGACAAAAAAGCACATTCGGACCCATCCCCAGGGGTGTGCATTTCAACTCAGCATCCTCGGTAGCTCCCCACAGATCCAGGAGATCTAAACTGTCTTGTTGCTAGGAGACAATTGGAATGCGAGGTGGGCTACCCAGCCATCCATCCTTAGAACCCTGCTCAGAATCATTGGCCTGGAGCCAAACAACAGGTCTCAATTGTCCTGCCGAAGACTCTCTGCAGTTTGGAGCTTCTCACAACTCCCATCATGGGAAAACCCCCATGGCCTCGTGATGCCCCCCCATTCATGAAGGAGCCATCAGGGACAGAAACTCCAACCTGAGCGATCGTCTGATCCTCGCCCTGACTTCAGATGCACGAGATCTCGATTCAGGTCTGTAGATTGTGCCTGCCATGGCCTCACCCAGAAACCTAAGCCTAGCTTGTGTTCTCAGACTTTTGTCGTCAGACTACTGGCCCACAAGGCCTCCAGTTTGGCAATCCAGAACTAAAATGCAGCACTCTGCCTGCCCTCCAGATAAAAAACATTGTCCTCTGGGGCTACCCAGTAACCCCAAATGAGGATCAACCTGCACCGACCTTGGCTGTACCCCAAATACATAGGCTGACCAGGGCACTAATGCCCTTTCTGACACAGCCTGAGCCTGGACCCCCTGGCCCCTCCCAGACAGCTGGCCGCACACTGAGCACATTGAGCCGCCATGGCCTTAGGTCGTCATCTCTTCCCAACCTCGGTTTTCAGGTTTCAGAACCTAGACCTTATCTCCAATCACTGTCCATGTTGAAGGTGATGCAGAAATCAGAACTCCTTCCCCATGGCAAGAAACTTTGTGGTTGGCATGTTGTCCAACGTTCAGTGTCGTTGAAACCAGTGTGGCCCATGAGGCCCCGCCCATGCACGCGGGCCACATTAATCACAAACACACATTGTGACCCTCAGGCTGAGCCCAGTCCTCAAGTAAGGCCACTCAGTGGCTGGATGAAGAGATAGCATATTGGGCTTGCCATGCCCCTAGGCCCCAATTTTTAACCATAGTTCGGATTGTCCCTTCAGTCTTCCCCACGGCTTTGCTTTGGAATTCCTCTTTTGGTGGGACACCTGAGGTAACAAAACTGAAATGAGTCCTCCCATCCCACAGATTGACGAAAAGCAATTGGGAATCGGGCCAAATCCTCAGAGAGGAAGATTCGTCCATGGCCCATGAGGCCTCCCCGACATTCCACGGCCATCACTGATACAAAATCCAGAGACAAAAGCCTGAGCAATCGCCACAGACTCGCACTTTCTTCATATCCTGTAGAGTTCTTCTCATGGTTTGTAGATCGGGCCTGCCATACCTACGTCCCCAAACCTAAGCTGAGTTTGTGTTTTCAGACTTCTGTCCTCAAAGTCTTGGGCCACACACCCTCCAGGCTGGGCCCCTGGAGCCACACAT